>NW_011133411.1:0-468 GCF_000146605.3 Meleagris gallopavo
TGTTCATGACTGCAACATCCCCTGCTAGGCAGAAATAGTTGCTTCCTTTCCTCTTGTAGGAAAAGACAGAATCCAACCTCTTTAACTGCAATGTAAAAAATAACCTCAAAAGATCATTTCAACTTATACTTTATATGATCCCAGGAAGAGAAGCTTCATAAGAAGAGAAAATAAAGGAATGAAAGAGAACAAGCTTCCTCTCTGCCTTTCATAAAGCCACGATGTAATAAATTTCATAGAATCATAGAAAATCTTCAGGAACAGGTGGTGTGAACAGAAATACTTTCAAAAATCCACCAACTCATTGCAAATTTGTATCAGCTATGTTTCAGAAAATCTTTTAAATATTTACATGTAATAAAAATGTTATGTTTTAAATTTACCTATATACTACAGTTGCATAAATGCCTGTAAATAATTAGTAGCACTCCATGTTTATAAGTAGCATGGACCTCACTAACAAGTAAG
>NW_011133412.1:0-454 GCF_000146605.3 Meleagris gallopavo
ATGCGCAGGAACCGCACCTCTCAGCAACATGGCGCTGCTGGACAACACGTTCCTGACAATAAGGCGAGTCTCTTTCTTTGTGGCTGATCTGTCTCTCTGTGCTGCAGGACCCGTCTGGTGCAGGCAATCCGGTGCCGCCCCAAGCGCCCGGTGTGCAGTGGAACAGCGTCCTGCATCCTTCCAGCAACCAGTCAGGCTTTGTGCGAGACCCAGGTATGTGAGTTGGGTTTGGACCTCGCGGTACAACTTGTTTGTTAAAGCTGGGTGCGTAACTAAGAAGTGCCTGGCCTGATGACGTGCATTCTGTGCTGAGACAGCACCCGAAGCTGTGCCAGCGCTGTTTGCTGCAAGCGTTCCGGCGCCTGGCACCACGTTCGACTCTTGCCAGCAGTCCTTCAGCCTCTGAGTGTTCGATGCAGGCCAACAGTTGGGCTTGTAAGATGCTTCCTCTGGC
>NW_011133413.1:0-450 GCF_000146605.3 Meleagris gallopavo
CAGGGTGCTGTGCATGCCATGCAACTGAATGATTAAGAAGGGAGAGAAGTGTGACTTCTGCTCCAGTGAAAATCTCATCTGCTGACAGGCTTTTGTAGTTGAATTCAGAACCTGTTGCCACAGAGGGAGCAGTTGCTGAAGTTTGGAGACTCTTTCTGTTTACTCCTTGCAGTGTTTAGCCCTGATACTGGCTACTTAAAATAGGGAATCTGAAATGGTGGCTAACTATTGCCTTGATTGCTGCATATCAGAAGACTGTGGTGGTGAGATTTGGCTCTGTGAGATGACTTGAAAGCTGTTTCTTCACTCTAGGTCTTGTTCTTGCAGCTGGGACACCTTGATGAAGACTGTGTAACAGAACTGTCTGTGTTTCACAGCCAGAGCAGAGAGAGTATGTCGGCATTGATGTCAGAGGTAAGAATGGATGTCAGTAATTCATTGCATTTAAGC
>NW_011133414.1:0-473 GCF_000146605.3 Meleagris gallopavo
ATGTAAGTATGCTGCCATCATTGCCCTCCACTTCTTGAGGGTGCCTTCATACATTGCAGTTGTTGCAGACACTCAAAGATGTGCAAGGTTTGATAGGTAAAAGAGCAACTCCCTCCTTTCCTGTGACAGTGTTTTGGGTGTTCCTTAAAAATCCGCATTGAATGTGTTAGACTCTTAAGTCAGTCAAGAGAAAGTCAGGAGGGTTTTGTTTTCATTTTCAGAATGTAGACGTTGTTGTTTGTTTATTTTGTTTCTTGTTGTTGTTGCTGTTGTTTTCCATACTAAACGTCTTAAGAAAGCAAATAGTTTGAAACCATTCTTCCCAGAATACATCTTCCAGTTGACAGGAATAGCATTTCTTATTTAACCTGGAGCTAGAAAGGATGGATAAGGGAACAGGCAGCTCTACACTTTCTTATTTAATATACATATATATATAGCTGAAGGAATCGTGTAGTACATAATGTAGCTGT
>NW_011133415.1:0-502 GCF_000146605.3 Meleagris gallopavo
ATTTCAGCAACAATGAAAGTCTGGGAAGCGAAAAAGGGTTTGGGAAAACCACAGGCTGAGGAAGGCAAAGTTGAGCGAGGTGTAACAGGGATGTCCTTACCTAGAAGAAGAGGTGAGGGGGAGCCTGGAAGGGCTCAGGGAGAGTTCCACCCCCACTGGACCGAAAGCAGCTGGGGAAGCAGGGCAAAGAGGTTTATTTTATGATTCGGGGTGCCTCTTATCTGTGCTGCATCAAGAATTATTACCCGTAGATGATTTTGTAATGGCTGTAGGAGCTACTGGCAAGAGAAGTTTACTTTTTTGGGGACCAATTAAATACAGGCTAGGAGAACAAGTAGGAATACCTAAATTCTTTGTACATGCCAGGTTCTCCAAAACCATTACTTGGGCATGACGTATTAGAACAGTTGAATGTAGAGATTAAATTCAGTAGAGAAAACTGGAGACTGAAATTATAAGTCTGGCTTTTAACACAAACTGGGAAAAGCAATATTGTACCCCA
>NW_011133416.1:0-899 GCF_000146605.3 Meleagris gallopavo
GAAGAAACCGAAAGCACGGACTCTGCAAGGTCCTTTCGTGAAAGATGGAGACATGGAAAGGTGCCATGAAGTGCTCTAGGATGCAGCAGCTGAGGCAGTAGAAGCCCCACGCCCTGCCCTGCCCTGCTGGGGGCTCCTTCCCCCGACACGTCTCCCCGCAGAGCCCTGGGCAGCTCCCTGGGCAGGCTGAGTGCTGAGCCTGGCAGGCAGCAGAGACCCTGGGGCACAGCAGGGACCTGATCCGCAGGGCAGCCCTGGGCACCGGGCTGCAGTGGGGCTGCACAGCCTGCAGCCCATATGGAACACGCAGCCCTCAGGGCTGTGCTGCAGCAGGGAAGCCCTCAGCTGGAGCAGGCATTTCTCAAGAGAAAATAAACACAGATTGCCTCCAGCCACATCTGCACTGTCCTAGTTTAAAGATCCCTCCAAAAAAAAAATCAAAACAATCTTCAATGCCAGGAAAGAGGCTTCCCTCCTCAAGGGCTGTGAGATTTGCACTGTGTCATAGCCTGCCTAAGTGCCTACAAACTCTTCTCCTTTGGTCTTCTCCCTCTCACCAGCAGATCGTGCTCCCAGCCCTGCTGTGCTGAGCAAAGAGCTGCTCCTTGGCACAGCTGCATGCCTGTATGAGCTCCGTCTGTTACAGAACCCAGGCCAAGCTCAGCAGCAGAGAATGTCATTTACTCTTCCCACTGATCCCCCTTGAGGTGTCCCTGGCTCTCCATAGCCAGCAGCGCCTAGAAGACAACAGCTTCATGATTATTCCTGGAAGTCTGCTGCATTAACTACCAAATTTCCAAGTGCACACTGACTGATTCCAGACATAAGGCTCTTCCCACCAGAAACAAAAGGACACGCAGACAAGGACAGGGAGGTTTGCTTCCCCTGGCACTGCAGGG
>NW_011133417.1:0-560 GCF_000146605.3 Meleagris gallopavo
GAAGTTGTCTAAGGGATCCCATTTATGATCTTTCTGGTTCTCTTTCTTATTTCCTCCCTTTTTGGTCCGGACCTTTTCTCACTAATAACAGACTGGCTTCTTGAATCCAGCAAGCAGCGTAGTCTGATTCCTCCTTTGAAAAGGGGGTTTTATTCTTTACATACGAATTCAGAATCTGACACGCCCAATCTTTGTCAGATCCATATTCTGGCCAGAATATTTATTTTCCCTGTATTGGCTCTCTAGGCCATATCTGTATACAATATTTAAGTATCTTTTTCTTATCCTTGTCCCTGGTCTTGGGACCGTCTTTCCAATTCTGAAACATTTTCGTAAGGGGCTTCTTTAGGCACAAACCAGGGGACCTTTTCCCCTGCTCTCGGGAGCTCCTATTCCCCATCCCTCCGGAGTGCTACTGTGAACTACCCAGCCCACAGGTCACCACACTCCGACTCTCGGATTTAGGGCCAATCCCTCCGGAGTACCTTACTCCGATTCTCGGATTCAAATAGGGGTGTACTGCTGCCACTTCGTCAAGTGCACAGGGTACCGTACACCAA
>NW_011133418.1:0-450 GCF_000146605.3 Meleagris gallopavo
GTTGAGGGAACTGGGATTGTTTCTGTGGGAGAAGAGAAAGCTCTGGAGATAGCTCATGACAGCCTTCCAAGACTCAAAGGGAGCGCATAAGCAGGAGGGGGCAACGGCTGTTGAGGAGGGTGGATAGCGATAGGACAAGGGGAAATGGTTTTCAAGTGAGACAGGGGAGGTTTAGGTTGGTTATTAGGAGGCAGCTTTTCACGCACAGGGTGGTGACGCACTGGAATGTGTGCTTGAGAGTCACTTGCAGGATGATCTGCTCCATGATCCGTGACCAGCACAGAGGTGAGACTGACATGCTGGTAGTTCCCTGCGTCACACTTTCTATCCTTCCTAAGAGGTGTACTGTCACCTGTTTCTCCTCACCAGGGACTTGACCTGACTGCCTCGACTTGTGAAATACCATGGAGAGTGGCTCGGTGACTGCAGCGGTGAATTCCCTCGGAACTC
>NW_011133419.1:0-543 GCF_000146605.3 Meleagris gallopavo
AGTGAAACAAACAAGAACAGACCTTTAATATTTTAGCTCGTACAAACAGTCAAAAGGTTTAGGAGGGCATACGTGCAACCAGCTCTGTTCAATAGCTTGAGGATATCGTTTTCTGTATATCGATCTCATCTGGATTATTGTTGGTGAGGCAATTGACAGGCATGGCATAGACTTAACAATATGCTATACAAAATGCTAAAACAAATTAGCATTGAGTTTTAAGGGATTTGTAGAGAATAAACATCGAACCAGATCTTCATCATGCAGAATAACAAAATTCTTAAATTTAAGAGCTAAATACATGGTAATAAGAAGAGGGGAAAAAAAAAAAGAAAAAAAGGAAAAGGAGATGCGCTTTTTAAAGTTATTGGTAGTGTATTCTTTTTCTTTCCTTCACAGAACTGGATGAAGAACAGTTTGAGAGTTACTGACAGCACTTTGCAAAATCAGGTGTGGGATATTTTTCTTGTAAGTCAACTGGAGATGTAAGTTAAATTAGAGATACAACACTGTACAACAGGAATGCAGTAAAAAAATGTTTAT
>NW_011133420.1:0-683 GCF_000146605.3 Meleagris gallopavo
AGACGATGGTGACAGCGCCAGAGGGCTCCGGTGTCACCGGGTCCGGCTGTAGGCAGGTCTGGAGGGGTGACAAAGGACAGTGAGAGGCTCAGTGACAGCACGGTGACAACGCGGGGCTGCCTGTGCCTGCCCCCATGTGGTGGTCAGAGCACAGGGAACGGTGTCACCTAAGAGATGGTGACACACAAGTGGTGGTGACACCAGACGATGGTAACAACACTGACAGCCGGAGATGGGGACACTGCGTCATGGCTGTTCCACATCGAGCTCACCCTGTGTCACGGTATCACCTGAAAACAATGACACTCAGTACACCCAATGGCATCCAGTGAAGGTGACACCTAATGATGGTGACACCAGCGACCCCATGTCACACCCCACCAGACCCCACATGTCCCCAGCTGCCTCCAGCCCCCCTCCCTGTACCCCTACTCGTCACCTCTTCAGTGAGGATGGCACTGCGCTGCACTGTGCCACCATGGCAGGGGGGACCAGCGTGGGACAGTCATGGACAGCCAGGGTGACAGCGTCCAGGAGCTGCAGGATGCTGCTGGGGCTCTCGAGGTACGTCTCGAGAGGGAAAGGGGTGACAGTCTCTACAAGGCAGGAAGAGCAACTGGGGGTGGAAGGAGGGGTGGGAGGGAAGAGCCAGGGGCTGTGGGAGGCTTCTATGGGGCAGAAAA
>NW_011133421.1:0-745 GCF_000146605.3 Meleagris gallopavo
TTCTAGAGATGAAAAACCTACGGTAAGCAGCAACGAGAGGCTCTACTTTAATCTTCCAGTAGGGGAAGTGTTGATACCCACTTGTCCTGACAACACAAACACGGTCCCAGCTGTCAAAGCCCTTCTGCCATAGCACAAGCAGACTGCACGCACACTAAAGAGCACGCACATCCCCTCCTGAGGTACCGGAGCCCACAGCTCCCCTTCAGAGCTCCATAGCTTACCGGTGTAAGCTCGTCCTGTTAGCCCAACTCAGCAAAAATCCCTCAAATGCACTATTTTTACAGCCCAAACTAGCTCCTTCTTCAACTGCACTGCACTTACAGAAAGTGTTACTGCTCTCATTCCTGCTGATAGCAGCAAATGGACCCAGGTCTGCCTGGCAGCTCTACATTGCTCAGAGCAAAGCTGCACGAGGAAACAAAACGCTACCAGGTGCGAAAGCTGATGAACACACTTCACTCCTGGGTTGCACAGCTATGAGTTGAAGCACCTTCACACTGTTCGGCCTCTCCAGGGACTTCACACAGCTTTAAGTACCACCATTTAGACACAGACTCATAGCACTGCACAGCCACCAACGGCCGCTGTCGGCCTCTCTATTCCTTCCATAGAGCACTGCCATCAGTCCCTCTTTGCACTCAAGACTCTCCTGTTTCTCAGGTATCTCCTTTGTTGCACTACGGGAATGGTATTGCCATTAGCTACCGCAACCACCGCCAACCAAACCAAACAAAAGAACTTT
>NW_011133421.1:2885-3349 GCF_000146605.3 Meleagris gallopavo
TGACAACGAGCGCGGACACCCCGGAGGACGTCGCGGAGGACATCGAAGAGCTCCTGGACCTGGATCGACGAGGGTGAGTTTGGGGGCAGCACAGCTGGCGGGGGGGTGGGCACCGAGTGGGCGCGGGAAAGCTGGCAGTGCCCCTCTGGGGATTTTCTGCTTTTTCCAGAAGTGACGGCCAACACAGGCATCCTGGACGACACCGAAGACATGGATGAGCTGCTCGCGTGGATCAACAACGGTGAGTTTGGGAGCAGCACAGCTGCCGGGGGGCTGTCTGCGCAGAGTGGCTCTGGGAAAGCTGGCATTGCCCCACTGGGGATTGCTTCTGTTTTCCAGAAGAGAGACCCAGCACCAGCAGTCTTGCTGACGATCTGCAAATTGACCACTTCCTCACCTGGATTGATGGTGAGTTGGTGGTCTGCACACAGGACGGGTGGGTGTCCGCACCGAGCTGGGGGGAG
>NW_011133422.1:0-441 GCF_000146605.3 Meleagris gallopavo
TTGCGGGATTTGAGTCACTGTTTTGGTGGGTAACGATTAACAAAAATGTAGATTGGATTAACTATATCTATTATAACCAACAGCGATTTATAAACTATACAAAAAGTGCCATCAAGGGAATTGCAGAACAATTAGATGCCACAAGTAGAATGGCCTGGGAAAATAGGATTGCTCTAGATATGATGTTAGCAGAAAAAGGAGGTGTATGTGTAATGTTGGGTACTCGCCGTTGCACCTTTATCCCCAATAACACAGCTCCAGATGGCACAATAACAAAGGCATTGCAAGGACTTACCACCCTTGCTGACGAATTGGCAGAGAATTCAGGAATAGATACCTCTATCACTGGATGGTTGGACTCCTGGTTGGTAAATGGAAAGGGGCAATTATATCAATATTTACTTCTTTGATTACAGTAGCAGGAGCCTTAGTAGCCATCGG
>NW_011133423.1:0-654 GCF_000146605.3 Meleagris gallopavo
TGTGCTGGGTTCGGTCTTGTTCAACATCTTCATCAATGACCTTGATGAGGGGATAGTGGCCACCCTCAGCAAGTTTGCTGATGATACGAAGTTGGGAGGATTGGCTGACACGCCTGAAGGCTGTGCTGCCATTCAGCGAGACCTGGACAGGCTGGAGAGCTGGGCAGTAAGAAACCGGATGAGGTTCAACAAAAGCAAGTGTAGGGTCTTACACCTAGGGAGGAATAATTGCATGCACCAATACAGGGCTGGGGGATGAGCTGCTGGAGAGGAGCTCTGCAGAGAGGGACCTGGGCGTCCTGGTGGACAACAGGTTGGCCATGAGCTGGCAGTGTGCCCTCGTGGCCAAAAAGGCCAATGGCATTCTGGGGTGCATTAAAAAGAGTGTGGCCAGCAGGTCGAGGGAGGTGATCCTCCCCCTCTACTCTGCCCTGGTAAGGCCTCATCTGGAGTACTGTGTCCAGCTCTGGGCTCCCCAGTACAAAAAAGACAGGGATCTCTTGGAAAGAGTCCAGTGGAGGGCCACAAAGATGGTGAAAGGCTTGGAGCATCTCCCCTATGAAGAAAGGCTAAGTGAACTGGGTCTGTTTAGCCTTGAGAAAAGAAGACTGAGAGGGGACCTGATCCAGGTTTATAAATATCTGAGGTGTGGCG
>NW_011133424.1:0-321 GCF_000146605.3 Meleagris gallopavo
TGTAGAACATTCCTTATGTTTTCCACTCGTTGGCTAAAGAATTAATGTACCTAACATACCAAGAAATCTGTAAATGAAAATGGAAAGCTGAAGAGTGAAAAACTAGACAAAAGAATGAAAGCGGTAGCTCTATGACGCTACTAAGAAACAGTCTAAGAGGATTTCTTGATATTCTAGATGCTCTGAAGGATTGCCTGTAGACTTCCTCCCCGTTTTAGAGCTGCAAATCATAGAAAAAAAATCACCCTCTCATATCATGAAAGGAAGCAATTGAGGTGTACTCCAGGCAGCAGCAGAAGTGCCCCAGGACGTCATCCAGCC
>NW_011133425.1:0-575 GCF_000146605.3 Meleagris gallopavo
GAGAATAATTCTCTGAATTTAGTGACAACAGCTTCTGTTAAAGCCTTCATTCTTACTTTCACAGTTTGAATTTTAACTTCTGCCTGAGTGCCTTCTGGACTCTCATCTTCAGCACTGCTGCCAGTGCCCCAGGCAGATGCAGAAGGAGCCTGCAGAGGTTGTGCTGTAGTTTTCTCCCCCAGGAGTTGGTTGATTTTCCAAAGTAGTCACACGTTCACTTTCCAATTCAGTCTCACCTTCGATGCCTACTGCAAAGAACAAAAGTAGTGGAAAACAGATGATGAGGTAGCTTAATACGGAGACAATTTTTGGCACCCACGTTATAATTTAACCTAATGTATAATCAACAAATACACAGATGTTGTAATTAAGAACTATCCAGGAAAGTTAGGCAAGTAAGATTATTGCAACAAGAGGATCACAAATGGAAAGCGCTTACCTATGTTGTAGGCTCGCAGTCTTTTCCACAAGGAGTGATCTCCAGGGAGATCCTTCCTCAGTGGCAGTCACCCCTTCCGACAGGGCAGCTGAATGGCCTTCGCCTGTGTTGCCATGGCTGACTCACTGCTTGTCTC
>NW_011133426.1:0-1571 GCF_000146605.3 Meleagris gallopavo
GCAGAAGGCAAGCGGCGGCAGCCAGAGGACAGTACAGAAGTCCTGATGCCTGTCTTACATCTGTGCCTCTCCTTGGTGTCTGCTCAAGATCTGCCTTCTTCCTCAGCCTCTCCGCAAGGCTGCGCTTCCGTGGAAGGCCTCTGCCATCAGCCTCTTGCACAGAGAAATCTGGAAATATTTGAAGAGCATCTGACTGGAGGAAGACCTTAGCTCAGTCAACCACCACCTTCACGTCTTCAAGCGTCGTTTCTTAAATTTGCCTTTCCGCTCTGAAATGTTGTGCTTTTCCTCCAGCCAACACAAACTGCAGTGCACTTTCCTCTCCTCTCCTCCATCAAACACACCCTTTCATGCAGCCCTATTCAGATGAAGGTACCCAAACTACAGCTCACAGCGTTCGTACCCACACAGGCTTTCCGTTCCCCCCTTTCTCAGTAAGATTCAATCAAATCCCACGCTCCATCCCTAAAACAAAGTGTAATTTTTCCTTGTTCACAGAAACCGGTCACCAATAGAAGCCTCGTCCTGTTAGCCCAACTCAGCAAAAATCCCTCAAATGCACTATTTTTACAGCCCAAACTAGCTCCTTCTTCAACTGCACTGCACTTACAGAAAGTGTTACTGCTCTCATTCCTGCTGATAGCAGCAAATGGACCCAGGTCTGCCTGGCAGCTCTACATTGCTCAGAGCAAAGCTGCACGAGGAAACAAAACGCTACCAGGTGCGAAAGCTGATGAACACACTTCACTCCTGGGTTGCACAGCTATGAGTTGAAGCACCTTCACACTGTTCGGCCTCTCCAGGGACTTCACACAGCTTTAAGTACCACCATTTAGACACAGACTCATATCGCTGCACAGCCACCAACGGCCGCTGTCGGCCTCTCTATTCCTTCCATAGAGCACTGCCATCAGTCCCTCTCTGCACTCAAGACTCTCCTGTTTTCTCAGGTATCTCCTTTGTTGCACTACGGGAATGGTATTGCCATGAGCTACCGCAACCACCGCCAACCAAACCAAAACAAAAAGAACTTTCAGAAAGACCCCAAAAAAACCCCACTCCGTTTGCCACGATGAAAATGCATGTGCAAAAGCACAGCACTCACCCATGGCAAGCAAAGCATCCAGCAGGTCTGCTGACATCTCAGATTTAATGCAGTGCCCCAGGATACATCAAAGGCTGGACGAAGAGTCCATGATATAAAGACAGTGATAATTGGGATCAAAAAATATTTGACTCCGTAATGCTGGCACTCAGGATGTGGGGAGAAAAAAGAGCAAAAAGAGGATACGGGTAAGAAAGAAAGCAGAAGAGGAGTACAGATGCAGGAGTGAGGGAGGATACAAGGGAGAAAGAACAGCAGAAGAGCAGAAGAGGAGTGGCTAACACTGAGGGAGAGGAGCTGAAGTGTAGCTGAAGAGAAGAGCAGAAAGGGAAGCACAGAAGAGGGAAGAGCAGAAAAGACAACGCTGTCTGTTCTGTCCTCGCTAGCAATGCCCCGAGATACAGCCAAAGCCAGGAGAAAAGTCCACGATACAAAGTCAGTGACGTGCTTCGAAGGCACACAGGGA
>NW_011133427.1:0-641 GCF_000146605.3 Meleagris gallopavo
GGCTCAGAAACCTTGGATCATTGCCAGTAAACCACACAGACTAGTAGTTCTCAAATACACCAACAAGACATTTCCTAATTTGAATATTGTTTCTACTGAAATCCATCTCAATTCAGAATATTATTCAGTCACATGAACATTGCCATGGCATTTAAGATGTCCAAAGCCACCTTGGACGCTTACCTTACAGGCTGGCAGACCTGTACCTTCTGCAGCTGAAAACAAGAATGATATCCTTCGTTTGGATATCAATCTCCCACGTCAGTGCACAGCTATGCTTGTGTAACTTCATCATATACCCCTTGAGAAATTCCTCTCTTTCAAGACAAGCAGGAGTTTGATTCAGCTCTGGCTTGAAATCGTTCAGTGTGAGAGTTGTCATGTAGGCACAACTCAGCTGCCTAAGCATACATAGATGTTATTTGTGGTACCTGGGACATCCACGTGCTCTCCTGCTGCATTTAACAAAAGGGTTGGAGGGCCAACAAGCCAGACATCCTGGTGGGGGTCTGACCCAGATGACCAAATCAGGATGAAGAGACAGACGAGGCATTCTATGAGCAAGTGGCAGAGGAAGCAGTGTAGGAGGTTCGTGGAGTGCATGGAAGATCACTTCCCGGCACAGCTGATAAGTGAGTCTA
>NW_011133428.1:0-649 GCF_000146605.3 Meleagris gallopavo
CTCTCGTGTTTCTCACTTGCCGAGAACAGGCGACTTGTGCCTGCTGCTTTTCTCCGACGCGCGAGCGGTCTCGCGTCCGCACGTCGGAGAGGAGCGGTTTGCACTTCGCCTTGGGTACATGCAGAATGCACTAGGCCTAGCTGTGAATACGACGTGTCTGCCTTCATTTCGAGCGGCAATTCTTTTTTGGTGTTGTTCTCCATGGCTACGCTTGTGCATGCTCGGAGGAAAAGAGTGGGAGAGCAAAAACCCTCTCTAATAAGGCTGTTGGAAGTTCGGGGAGCGACATTTGTTTCGCTCCCAGGGAGAGGAGAGCGTGACAGAAAGTGGGGAGCGATCCTTTCTGGCCTGCGGAGAAAAAACCTCCCTACGGAGGTAGTGCAGGAGGCTGAATTCGCACGTTCTCGGCATCGGAATTGCACTGCTTCGCTCTCATGCGTAGAAAGCGGCACTCGCGCTGAACCGCTCCGGAGAGTTTGCCGACGCTGGTCGAGAAATCGCGCTTCTCCCCGAGTGCCGCTTTCAGCCGTCAGCAGCGCTCTCGTGTTTCTCACTTGCCGAGAACGGGCGACTTGTGCCTGCTGCTTTTCTCCGACGCGCGAGCGGTCTCGTGTCCGCACGTCGGAGAGGAGCGGTTTGCACTTCGCCT
>NW_011133429.1:0-606 GCF_000146605.3 Meleagris gallopavo
GTCATCAATATACTGTAAGTGCTCAGGAGCACCTCCCTGTTCCAGTGCAGCTTGGATCAACCCATGGCAAATGGTTGGGCTATGTTTCCACCCCTGGGGCAAACGATTCCAGGTATACTGAATGCCCTCCAGGTAAAGCAAACTGTGGCCTAGATTCTTTGGTCAAAGGAATGGAGAAAAGGCGTTAGCAATATCAATGGTGGCGTACCATTTGGCTGCCTTTGACTCCAATTCATATTGGAGTTCTAACATATCTGGCACAGCAGCACTCAATGGGGGTGTGACTTCATTCAGGCCACGGTAGTCCACCGTCAGCCTCCATTCTCCACTGGCTTTACGCACTGGCCATATGGGGCTGTTAAAAGGTGAGTGAGTCTTGCTAATCACTCCCTGATTCTCTAGTTGGTGAATCAGCTTCTGAATGGGGAGCAAGGAATCCCTGTTGGTGCGGTACTGCCGTCTGTGCACCGTTTTTGTAGCAATCGGTACTTGTTGCTCTTTCACTCGTAGCAACCCCACGGCAGATGGATCTTCTGACAGGCCAGGCAAAATAGACAACTGCTTAACACCTTCTGTGTCTACAGCAGCTATTCCAAAGGCCCATCG
>NW_011133430.1:0-539 GCF_000146605.3 Meleagris gallopavo
CAATTTCTCATTGTTTTTTTTCTTGTAGTGAGGCTTTTTGTTTGCTTTGCATTGTCTTTGTTTCCTATTTGTGGGTTCTTTGTCTTTCCTGCTCCTTTCTTTGCGTGACCTTGTTCCTTGCTGCAAGCATTCCTTTCCTGTTCAGAGTATGTTTCTTGGCTTTGCTTTGCTTTTTCTTGCTTTTTTTATTGATTTTGTTAGTTCTCTTCTTACCTGTTCCTTTCTTTGCTTTCTTTTCCTTTTTCCCAAGATTTTGACTTGCCTCTGAACCAAATGTTGAGCCCTTTGGACTTAACTGTATCCCATTTGTGAAGCTCCTTATCCTGATCCTTCGGAAGTAACGCTTAACGTTTGATCGTAATTAATAATGGTAGCTCTCTGCCCTCGTGCTGTATGGCTGATCTTTAACCCCGATAGAAAATGTAACCCTCAGCTGTAACCCAGCATGTTAACTGTCTGCTCTTACGCCTGACGCTTCCTCCCAAGTTGAACTCATGTCACTAATTCAAATGCACAATCTTCAATTCGTAACTACGAAA
>NW_011133431.1:0-474 GCF_000146605.3 Meleagris gallopavo
AAAAACGGGCAAGAAGGAAGATCCGGGTAATTATAGGCCTGTCAGCCTCACCTCCGTCCCTGGAAAGGTGATGGAACAGCTTGTGCTGGATACCATCTCCAGACAACTGGGAGAAAAGGAGGTTATCAGGAGTAGTCAGCATGGGTTCACCAAGGGGAGGTCGTGCTCGACCAACGTGGTGGCCTTCTATGATGCTGTCACATGCTGGGTGGATGGGGGAAGAGCGGTAGATGTAGCCTACCTTGATTTTAGAAAGGCATTTGATACTGTCTCCCACGACATCCTTATAACAAAGCTGAGGAAGTGTGGGATAGACGAGTGGACAGTGAGGTGGGTTGAGAACTGGCTGACTGGCAGAGCGCAGAGGGTCGTCGTTGGTGGTGCAGAGTCTGGCTGGAGACCTGTAACCAGTGGTGTCCCCAGGGTCTGTGCTGGGTCCGGTCTTGTTCAACATCTTCATCAATGACCTTGATG
>NW_011133432.1:0-929 GCF_000146605.3 Meleagris gallopavo
TTGGATGCAGCCCAGGATACGGTTGGCTTTCTGGGCTGGAAGGGCCCAACTGCTGGCTTGTGTCCAGCTCCCACCCACCAGTACACCCAGGCCTTATGGAGCAGGACTACGCTCAGTCCTTTCATCCCCTAGCATGTTTTGGTGGTGGGTGTTCCCTCATCCCAGCTACTGACCCTGCACTTGGATTTGTGCCCACTGCTCAGCCTGTTGAGGTCTCTGTGGATGGCATCCCGTCCCTCTGCTGTGTCACTGCACCCCACAGCTTGGTGTCCTTAGGGTGCACTCAACCCCACTGTTGATGTCCCTGATGAAGGGGAAACCCAGATGCTTGTACCAACTGGGCGTAGAAGCCCTTGGGAGCAGCCCTGCGGAGGACTCGGGGATCCTGGTGGACAAAGAGCTGGACATAAACCAGTAGTGTGCACTTGCAGCCCAGAAGGCCAACTAGATCCTGGGCTGCATTAAAGAGGAGCAACCAGCAGGGAGAGGGAGGTGATTGTCCCCCTTGACTCGGCTCTGGTGTGCGGCCCCATGTGCAGCACTGCGTCCAGGCCTGGGGCTCCAGCACAGGAATGATGTGGAGCTTTTGGAGCAGGTCCAGAGAAGGGCCACTAAGACGATCAGAGGGCTGGAGCACCTCTCTTAGAAAGAAATGTTGAGGGAACTGGGATTGTTTCTGTGGGAGAAGAGAAAGTTCTGGAGATAGCTCATGACCGCCTTCCAAGACTCGAAGGGAGCGCATAAGCAGGAGGGGGCAACGGCTGTTTAGGAGGGTGGATAGCGATAGGACAAGGGGAAATGGTTTTCAAGTGAGACAGGGGAGGTTTAGGTTGGTTCTTAGGAGGCAGCTTTTCACGCCCAGGGTGGTGACGCACTGGAATGTGTGCTTGAGAGTCACTTGCAGGATGATCTGCTCCATGATCCGTGAC
>NW_011133433.1:0-648 GCF_000146605.3 Meleagris gallopavo
GGCATATGTCTTCTCATTTTCGGGTAGTTCATTGTATGGTGGGGCCTCTTTAGCACGTGATATCTCTTCTGCTGGCGGTGTTCCAAACTTTTTGCCTTCAGGCCAGTCCATGATCACCTCTAGGATTCCTGGACGGTTGAGATTCCCCATCCGCGCTCGCTGCGTAATCAGCGCAATCCACTTACTCCAAGTGGCATCAGTAGCATGATGGGTGGAGGGACCCTTTCCCTTGAACATCCAGTTCAGCACTGGCAGTCGAGGTGCCAGAAGGAGCTGTGTTTCTGTACCGATTACTTCGGAAGCAGCCCGAACCCCCTCATACGCGGCTAAGATCTCCTTCTCAGTTGGAGTGTAGCACTCTTCAGACCCTCTGTACGCCCGACTCCAGAATCCCAGGGTCGGCCTCGAGTCTCTCCTGAGGCTCTTTGCCACAAACTCCAAGTGGGACCTTTCTCTCCAGCAGCAGTGTAGAGGATGTTCTTCGCATCCTGTTCCATCCGTACTGGCCCCAGGGCCACGGCACGGGCTATCTCTTGTTTAATCTGCTCAAAAGCCTGCTGCTGCTCAGGACCCCACATAAAATCATTCTTCTTCCGTGTCACCTGATAAGGGGCTTACAATGAGGCTGTAGTTTGGAACATGCATTCT
>NW_011133434.1:0-499 GCF_000146605.3 Meleagris gallopavo
CAGCAGTCGGGAGCAAAATAACTGGCAAAGAAAGAGTAAACCTATTTGGGCTGCTGAATTGTGGAAAGATATTGCCGCCGAACAAAGAATATGGTTGTAAAGGTGCGCCATGTAGATGCTCATGTGCCCAAGAGTTGGGCTACAGAAGAACAGCAAAATAACCATCAGGTAGACCAAGCTGCCAAAATTGAGGTGGCCCAAATAGACCTGGACTGGCAGAACAAGGGTGAATTATTTTTAGCTCGATGGGCCCATGAGACCTCGGGTCACCAAGGGAGAGATGCGACACATAAATGGGCTAGAGACCGAGGGTGGACTTAGCTATGGACGCTATTGCACAGGTTATTCATGATTGTGAAACATGTGCCATAATCAAACAAGCCAAAAGGATGAAACCACACTGGGGGAAGGGCGATGGCTAAAGTATAAATACGGAGAGGCATGGCAGGTTGATTATATCACCTTGCCACGATCTCGGCAAGTGGTAAATGTTATGTGC
>NW_011133435.1:0-397 GCF_000146605.3 Meleagris gallopavo
AAGAAAGAATTCACCTTCAGGAGCATTTCAAAGCCCAGGTAAAAGATTCACTGGCTGGCACTGGCTGTAGGATCGCCTTCATTAAAGCAACAATTGAAAACCATCTGGATTTCTGGGCTCCCTTTTCTTTTAGTTTACTTCCAGTGGCAGCTGTGACTCAGACCAGGGTGTTTCACAGGAAAACACTGCTTTCCCAGAGTTCAGATTTGTTCCTGAGAAACCCCAGCAAATCCCAGAGCTCTGTAAATAATGAACTCTAAGGGAAACAACAGCTGAGCTCACATGCCTGCTCTGGGAAACGAAACAATCCCATTAGGTAACGCACCCATGAAACCCAGCAGCAGCTTCCACGGACACAATAAAGATCTCTGCTACAACTCCACCACTCAGCAATCAG
>NW_011133436.1:0-475 GCF_000146605.3 Meleagris gallopavo
TGCGTGTCCCTGTCACGGACAGTGCAGAGGAACTAAGGCAACTGGAAGGGAAGGGCTTGTGCTGCGTCCCAAGCGCAGAGGACTCGCCCGAGGCAGGAGTTGATCTGTGGCAAGAGGTGGAGACGCTGCGTTCCTTCAGGATGCGTCTCTTCAGGGCCAGGGCCGGTCTAGTACGAGATTGAAATACGGCTAGCCGGGCCTGGAGAGAGAGGAGGTGACGAGGCCACAGGCTCAGGGCTTTCTCCTTGTGTGTGACTGGAGGCCGACGACTCCTTGCTAGGCAGAAATCCTGGACGCTGGGGTTTCATTTTGGGCTGTGTTGATAAATACAGCCCAAGTCCTTTGATTGATAAAGCGAACACTTTTAAAATGGTGCTGCCTCTTTCCGTAGCTGGTCCAAAGGTCCCTTGCTTGGGCTGGCAATTGCGGGGCCATGAACCGGTCGGCTCTCCCCTGAAATTCTGCTGGTTTGCCC
>NW_011133437.1:0-490 GCF_000146605.3 Meleagris gallopavo
TCATCACGATGGTGCATCGTCTGATGACACAGTTGTCATCTCAGCTTTGGACAGAAACTGAGCAAAACGTGAAGACTGAATTACTCCAGAACAGCAGCAACATTAACTCCACAACGCCCTTATTGCTGAGCTAATTAATTCCTAGGTAGTTAGAAACAGATTTGGACTCGACGCACTTTCTCCTTGCCCACAGAAAAAATAGTCCAAGTTACAGAATGCTGGGACAGAAATTACAGACCGTGTTGCAATGTAACAGTTCCAATTTCCATGCACAATTCTATCTCATACTGTTGCCTTTGAAATTCAAAGCTCAGGTCAGGAACAAGCCTGCATCTTTGTACGTCACAAGGCTTAGTTACATCCTTACACCAAACAACACAGGATTACGGAGAAGAGCCATAGAGGTGTCGTCTGCAGAGGTGGAGAAGCAAATTCAGGCAGGACTGAGAACAAAAGAAAGCTGTTGCAGCAAGACGTACTACTGAGTAAC
>NW_011133438.1:0-524 GCF_000146605.3 Meleagris gallopavo
GGTCTTATGGGCTGCTTCCAACCCAAGCCACTCTGTCATTCTCCTATGAATTTTTAAGAGGTATAAGAGGAAGAAAAAAAAAGACAAACCTCAACGGACATAAAAGATATGACCATATATTTGTATGGTCCTCAGTATCCAGAAAGAATAGTAGGCACAATTAAAATAGTTAGTAAGAAGTCATATGAGATGAAGAGGCTAGGGCAATAATTTGTTCTTACCAAACAAGTAAACACCTTTTGCCCCAACTAGTCATCTGGAAGTAATGGTTAAAACTGTCAGAGCTGAATTTGGAGTCATCATGAATTTCTGTACTCCAGAAAACACTTATTTTATGGTTTTGTTTTATTCCTATTTCTGCCATTCTCTTACTCTGAGGTTTCAAACAAATCATACTTCCTGCCAAAGTATCTGTATAAAGATACATTGCCAATAATTATTTAATATAAATTTGTAAATTTAATGCATTATCTTTAAAAAGCCCAAAAGATTTACTGTTGTTAATGTAGCTATTCACATACTTG
>NW_011133439.1:0-711 GCF_000146605.3 Meleagris gallopavo
AGTATATATAGTCCCTTTCCTATCCTTAAGTAATATTAGTGCCCTCCATAGGGCGTTGTCACGGAGTTAACGAGATCTATCTACACCCGTGACAGGGGGGCGGTAGGCCCCTGCCCTCCCCTCCCCAGCCCACAAAATGGGAAGGAAGGGAGGAAAACAAAAAAACTGCGGCAACAATCTATGGAGGAAAACTTATTTTACTAATTATGATATCGGAATGCAAGATAACACAATATAATACAATCTGATTGAAATTGAGACTAATAAATCAAATAAAACAGGAGAGAGAGAGAGTTCCCGATACCGATTCAAACCTGAAAAGCTTGGAACGGCCAGGAAAGCACCCTCCAGCACCCACTGCCAGGCAGTAAGAGACCGCCCCACCCGGAAGGGCCAGATCCCATGGCTTCTGTAATGTATAGGGATAGGTGCCTGGAATTGGAGCATTAACACTTAAACTCCCAGTACACTACATGATGTTTTGATGCGGAATACTGAGAACCAAACCAAAACAAAAATATAAAACCATGACAGGCGTATAATTCACAAGCCTGAGCAGACCAGGATTTATCTAACGCCCCTGATTCGGCTACTGATAATGTTTTCCCATCAACTATTGCATATCCTGACCTACGCTTCCCATCTACCACCCTAGAGGACCCCTCTACATATAATTTTTCTCCTTCCTGTAACTCTTCTTCCTCCAGGTCT
>NW_011133440.1:0-710 GCF_000146605.3 Meleagris gallopavo
ACCCTGTGGCAGGACCTGAAAGGTCCACTGCCTGCCTCCCCCATGTGAATGCAAATTGATCTTGCGATTCTTCAGGAATTGGGATACTGAAGAACGCATTTGCTAAATGTAGGACACAACGAGAGGTTTTTATCTCCCTACTCAATGTGTCCATTAGGGAAGCAATATTGGGTACGGCTGCATGAATAGGAGGCGTGACCTTGTTTAATTCCCTATAATCTACTGTCATTCTCCATGTGCCATCCAACTTTCGCACTGGCCATATGTGGGAATTGTATGGGCTGTTGTAAGGGCAGATCTTATAATGCCCACTTTTTCAAATTCTTGCACTGTTTTTGATATTTCGTCCTGCCCACCCGGGAGTCTGTACTGTCTCACATTAGTAACCCGGCGCGGTTTCGGCAGGCAAATTGGCCCATGTTTCGCATGGCCTCTTAATATTACCTGCACCGCCCGGATCCTAATACATCTCTGTCGGAGTCTGAACTCTCCCACGGTTGTGTGGAGAGCCAGACCGC
Organism: Meleagris gallopavo; assembly: GCF_000146605.3. Taxonomy (NCBI): domain Eukaryota; kingdom Metazoa; phylum Chordata; class Aves; order Galliformes; family Phasianidae; genus Meleagris; species Meleagris gallopavo. The sequence continues at coordinate 519 of NW_011133440.1, forward strand.
ATAGAATATCTATGCCCAAGATGTATTTCTGGACTGGGGCAATAGATACCTTCTACTCCCGGGGTGGGAGACGCCCAACCCCCAGTTTTAACCACGTTTGGGTGACAGGAATAGTTTGTCCCCCAAAACCACCAATCATCACTCTGTTTCCATGAAATTTGTTGGGATCTCCATAAATGATTGATGTTTCTG
>NW_011133440.1:8749-9492 GCF_000146605.3 Meleagris gallopavo
CGTAGCACAGAGTCCCAGAAGCGTGGGGTTGGAAGTGACCTCTCGGGGTTCATCAAATCCAACTCCTCTGCTCAACCTGTTTCCCTGCAGATGGTTGCACAGGTTGGGTTTAAAGAGACCCCACCACCTCCCCGTTTCAGTGCTCTGTGTCCCGCACAGGAAAGAAGTTCTTCCTCATGATTTGATGCAACTTCCTGAGCTCCAGTTTGTGCCCACTGCCCCTCATCCTGTCACTGCACACAACTCAAGAGAGCCCAACCCAACGGCGCAGAAAGGCAGCACGGAGCTCTGGTGTGTCAGCCTCTCCTCCCAGCTTTGTGCCACCTGCAAACCTGCTGAGGGTGGACTCCATCCCTTTTGTCCAGGTCACTGATGGAGATGTTGAACAGCAACAGATCCAGCACCGACCCTCAGGGAACAGCACGAGTCACCGCCACCAAGCGCACCCTGCTCTGCTGATGGAGCCCAAAGTCATGGACTCAATGAGCTCCACCAGCACTTCACAGGGGATGGCCGAGGGACCACGGAAATGCTGTGTGTGTATATACTGAAACTCAGGATGGGAGATGGTGGTTAATTAGGTTGAATGGGAAACTGTGGGACCTGAGCCTGATGTAAGCTGTATGGAACATGGCAGGGTATTGCCCTTGTTTTTCAGCTGGGATAAAGCTGATTTGCTTCAATGTGTCCAGTGAGTTTTAGCTTCAGAAAACCAATGCTGATGGCACAGAGGTGGTTCAGCT
>NW_011133441.1:0-776 GCF_000146605.3 Meleagris gallopavo
AACCAGAATAGTGCTCTCAGTCTTTGGAATTTAACAGACAGATATATAATATAAATCCTATAGATCCAAATTTCTCTCATGCAGTATTACGGCTGGCTTTGAAACCTGCAGCACATTCAGTGAGTGGGGGCCACGTGTTTCCCACATAGCTGGATTTGGGCTTTGGCACAAAACACAGTTCTTGGCAGTTGCTCTCTTTGGAACAGCACCAACCTACCTGTTAAGGGAGCTTCCTGAAGATTCTGTGCTCTCTGAGAACCATCTGAACCGTCTGTTCCACAGCTTTTAGCAGGCCTCCCATGAGATGATACGCTCTCAGTGGAGTTACAACATTTCATTTCTTCAATTTCATTCTGTTAAAGACAGTGTTTCCATTAAGAGAACGTAAAGGTACTCCACAGGTATTTGAAGAAAACCTAAGAAACGATCCTTACTCTCTTGCTGTTTAAAGCAAGTTCAAGGTCTGAGAAAAAAAATCACGAGCTAACTGCTGGAATAATTCAAGATTTGCCCGTAATGTACAAAACTCTGAGAGTGTTCTCCAAAGCCAGAAAAAGCCCAGAGCCAAGAGCACGACAGCCAAGCTGATGAAAGCAGGACTCTGTTCACACAGCCCTTAGAAAGGTTCCCTCTGCATCTCTGAGTCCCCAGTCAAAGTTTATAGGCAACAGGTTTACTCTTGCACTCAATTAAGAGATGCTCAGAGCAGATGTTTCACTGAGTTATGCTTTAGTCCAGTCAGAATGTCTGTCCAGTGCTCGGATCACCAAGTACCT
>NW_011133442.1:0-509 GCF_000146605.3 Meleagris gallopavo
TATTGTACAGTACAGCCACAGTGGAAACAAAGGTGAAACAGATGCTAACAGTGACGTTAAAATATTTAGGCTCAAAGTTAGGCCACATCACCCTAAACGTTCTAGTTTACAAGGGATTCACCTGAACACATGCAAGTCAAGTCAACAGAACAGTCCTGGGAGATGATGCAAAAATAGCTGAATACCTCAAGCCAACAACACAGGCTTTTAAGCCTCACAAGTACAGATTCCTATTAAATTATTTCCTGCAACCACCTCCAAGATATTTACTTAAATATTATTTATTACTTAAAGATGAGGAACATAGCCTCATTGAGCTGGCCATTTATCCATGATGTTACTGTCCCTCCTACTATCAATTTTATCAAAAGTGTCAGATTGGCTGACACGCCTGAAGGCTGTGCTGCCATTCAGCGAGACCTGGACAGGCTGGAGAGCTGGGCAGTAAGAAACCGGATGAGGTTCAACACAAGCAAGTGTAGGGTCTTACACCTAGGGAGGAAGAATTG
>NW_011133443.1:0-565 GCF_000146605.3 Meleagris gallopavo
CTTTTTACCCTTTGAAGTATGGGTACGATGTACCTTTTTTTCCAGTCTCCAGGGACTTTACTTGATTGCCACAACTTTTCAAATATCATCGAGGGTGGCTTGGAGACTCTATCAGCCAATTCCATGAGGACTGGGATGCATCTCATTGGGATCCATAGACTTGTGATGTATAAAATAAACAGGGTGCACAAATAAATGTGGATATATAAAATAAAACGGTACCAGATCAGTCAAACCTGATTTCCCATTGGTGAGCCCACGTTGACTACTCCTGATAACCCTCTTTTCTTCCACTTCCTTGGAGATGACACCTAGAATAAACTACTCCACCATCTTCCCAGTGACAGAGGTGAGGCCCCCTGGCCCATAGTTTGTTGTCTTCTTCTTACTGCCCTTTTTGAAGAGTGAACTGACACTGACTATCCTCCAGTCCTCGGGCACTTATCCTGTTCTGTGTGAGCTTTTCAAAATGCAAGAGAGTTGTTCAGCAGTCACTTCTTCCAGCTCCCTCACTGCTTGTGGGTGCATCCCATCAAGGGCCGTGGATCTGTGTGCATTGAGTTTG
>NW_011133444.1:0-501 GCF_000146605.3 Meleagris gallopavo
CCCGGACCCTGTGTCATAGAGCGAGGTGGGTCCGGACATAAACTTCACCCGTTATTCATTCTCCCTTCATACGTGTGCACCAACCTGTACTCCTCCCCTTTCCTCAACCTACCTGAGACAACTAAGAGCCCAGCCACAAAGCCATCTAGTGTGGCTCTGGAGCGGTCCTGTTGCATCCTGCCACAGGCCAGGTAGTACAGCGGTGAACGTCCCCTCACTCCATCATAAAAGGCCACCAGATTGGCATGATCTGCTCTTGGTGAAGCCATGCTGGCTGTCTCCAATCACCTCTTTGTCTCGTATGCGCCTTAACACAGCTTCTAGGAGGATCTGCTCCATGATCTTCCCAGGCACAGAAGTGAGGCTCAGCAGCCTGCAGTGCCCTGGGTCTTCCTTCTCCTTTCTTAAAATGGGATAACGTTTCCCTTTTTCCAGTCACCGGGGACTTCACCAGACAGCCATGATTTTCAAATATGATGGAGAGTGGCTCAGCAACCACAT
>NW_011133445.1:0-534 GCF_000146605.3 Meleagris gallopavo
CGCCCAAGCGCCCCACGCCCGCCTGCACCACCACCAAAGGCAGCACCACCGGGCACAGGCAGCACGCCGGCAGCATCCCAGCCACAAAGAGGAAGCTGCCGCGCCGCCGCCATCTTCCAGGCCACAGACGCCGGCGCTAGGCGAAGCTGCCTGTGTCAGCACGGCGGCCAGCACCAGGACTCGGGCCGCTTTCCTGGCACGCTCCCGCTCGGGCCGCTGTTGGCTGTGATGGGCACCGCTGGGTGTAGCAGGAGACGTGGCCGCAGCGATGAATATGGCTCCCCGTAGCCCTGGGCTCCTCGCTGGCCCCCACGAGACCCGCAGTGCAGCGGCAGTGTTCCAGGGGCACCAGCACCGGCCCCAGCCCTACCCCTCCAAAAGTGGGCTGTGCACAAACGGCCTCTTGGACTGGGGCAATGAGGTCTCTGAAGCAGATGGACCGCAGAAGTGTCGGACTGTCAACGCTTTGGGCTGGGAATGTTGGTTGGGGGTGGGAAGTTGCGGGTGGGAAAGTGGGTGGGAGGTGGGAAGGGC
>NW_011133446.1:0-507 GCF_000146605.3 Meleagris gallopavo
CTGCATCCAGGCAGCCTGAGATGTTCAATAACTGTTCTCAAAAGCACAGCATGTTGTTATAAAAACCTGTGAGATTTGAAATGATACAACTTAGTTCAACTCTGGTGGTAGTCATGTGAAAATCCGGTTTCTCTAAAAGAATCTGCCAATCCTACCTCTTATTCTTGTAAGGTACATGTCACAACTTCTTCTAACAGGGCAGGGAGGACTAACCTGGGAAATGGTACAAGTGCATCGCCTTCACATTTTGGAAAGACTTTCCTACAGATCTGTTGGATACCAAGAGCTGGAGCTTTCCTTATTGCATCATGTTCTTGGGCTTCTGATGTTTCCTCTCCCAAATTTTTCCCAGTGTTTTTGCTGACTCTGTTTCTATTACAAGTGACGTCCCACTTCCTCCGTAGACCCACGGATTAGCATCTTGGAACTTACATGCAGCAAAGGTGGCTCTTTTGAAAACCAGTCCCTCTTCCATGCCTAAGACTCTGCAGTTGTTAATGATGTTGC
>NW_011133447.1:0-424 GCF_000146605.3 Meleagris gallopavo
TTCCTTTCTCTCCTCAGAAGCAGCGCCGCGCGGTTCCCCGTGTTCGGGAGCAGCAGCCAGGAGGCTGCCAGAGATCCAACTGCGCCCTGCAGCGCACAGAGGGATGCAGTGGGGACAGAGCGTCCTTACTGCCATGCAAAAGTGAGTTTCTTCAGTCCTCTGTCATGAAGGATGGGAGGAATGAACTTTGAGTATTACTTCTGAGGTGCAGTGCTGCAGGGGATGCCAAGGAAGCCACTGCAGAAGCGTTGGAGAGGCCGACAGCGGCAGTTGGTGGCAGCAGTGAGGCAGAAGTCTGCATATAAATGCTTAGAGTCCAATGAATTCCTTTAGAGACCAAAAACGTGTCTCAACTTTGCACCTGATAGCGTTTGTTGGTGATGCACCCTGCTCTGCCGAATGTAGAGCTGTCAGGCAGGCTGGA
>NW_011133448.1:0-468 GCF_000146605.3 Meleagris gallopavo
CAGTGGTGTGAGATGTGTCCAGCAGGTAATGAACATCATGCACCCCATGTTGGTGCGCTGCTTGTATGCAGGTAGGTTTGCGATGTGATCCGACTCCCCCATGCTGACCATCCACAGCTAGATCAAGTTGCTCAGAGTCTGACCCATGCTCACCTTGAAAGGCAACCTGTGCCACTGCATCAGCACCCTCACTGTACAAGACATTTTCCTTAGATTTCACCTCCATTTTCCCTTGTTCTTTCCTTTAGGTATTGAAAGGCTGTTACCAGGTTCCCTTGGAGCCTTCACTTCTCCAGGAGGCTGAACAGCCCAGCTCTCCTTGCTTACAGGAGAGGGGTTCCATCCTTCGGTCGTGTTTGTGGCTGTACTCTGGATGCACTCGCACAGCTCCATGTCTCCCTGCACTGAGGACTCCACATCTGGACGCAGCACTGCAGGTGAGGCCTGACCAGCGCAGAGCAGAGGGAG
>NW_011133449.1:0-436 GCF_000146605.3 Meleagris gallopavo
GAGAGGAGCTTCAGCTGCTGCTTGTTGACAAGCTCTCTCAGAACGCACCTGCTGCACCACTTTCACATAGATATTGCCATTTGGCTCAGCACCAATCTCTGTTAAGAAAGGAGAAGCAACAAGATTTAACAAGAGCCCAACGCTACTTTCAGTCTGCAAAATGGGCCACAATGCCAGGACATCTCATCTGGAGCGTTCACGGTCATGGATCTTAGGATCTCGGGTGAACCGTGAGTTCACATTTCTAATCAGCGCAGGAATGCTAACTGTGATTATGACTACAACCAACACACAACGACAACAGTCCCAGGAAGGGACAGACAGAAAGCCTAACTAGAAAGACAATGCACCAAAGCCCGATGCCTGTTGTGTGTCTGTACCTCTCTTGGTGCCATGTCACACTCAGCGCTCCTCCTCTGCCTTTCCGCATGGCTGC
>NW_011133450.1:0-1115 GCF_000146605.3 Meleagris gallopavo
TTTAACTTATTTTTTATTTATATAATTTTTTAGATTTTTTTTTCTTGAAAATACTCAGCATAATGTTAAGAGAACCCTGACTTTTATTCATTTCCTGTGTTACGAAGTTTTCTGAGCATGGTTCAGATGCCCTGAGGAAGAGAAATAGCGTATTGTTAGGAAGCAGATTCTTAGGAGATGCTTTACAAGAGAGAACCATGTTGTTCTGTGTCCCTGAACACTTACTTGCAGGTTCGTGCTCAGCAGGTCAGAGAGACAGGAAGTGAGATGGGAGAATCAAGCAGATTAGAATGCTATTACTTTGCAAATGAGCTGGCTATGATGAAAGTGTACTCCTCTCTGGTATTCTAAAAAGTGGCAGGAAAACCTCCCTTCAGCGTTACACTGAGAATGTCAGAATGAAGGTTGCACTGACTGCAATCACAGCTGGCAGATCCAAGTAGTATGAAGGTTAGGTCATAAATTGATAAATATTTGTTTTATGAAAAAGGTGTTGTAATTCTATTTGATGTTAATTGGAGAAGCAGCTGAAGCAAAGTACATTATTCTTGTGATTCTGTAGATTCTGTTTCAATCTCATGAGTTCTTTAAAGTAGCAATTGTGAAATGGTCTATTTACAAGATTTACATACAATTATGAAAACTTTGTGTTGGCTAGGGAAAACCTGCTTGCTGCAATCAGCTGCTTTTTTTTGTATTTGTCTTGCATTTGACTATGAATGTTCCTTATGCTTTTTCAGACCTATTTTTCAGTTATTTAAACTAATAACTTCATTATAAAGATTTCTTGAGTCCATCCTGCCTTCGTTTAAGCCAGTGAATTTTTGCCTTGGGCCTTCTAAGTATTCGGTGGTTCATTTCTATTGCTTTATTTCTGGTGTTGAATCTCCGAAGTAAAAGCTCAGGCGTCAGTTTACGTACTCTAATGCCACATTTTAATTTGAATTGCATAATTTTGAGGGAGTATTTGTACTCAAAGAAATACTTGAGCTTCTCTGTTAGCAAAATGACCTTACTGCCTGGACTTGAGCTGCAGCTTACACTGGCTGTTGACCATTTACTCAGACTGGAGACTTTTGTGCTTTTTTTTTTTTTTTTAATTATTACTACTCTGT
>NW_011133451.1:0-489 GCF_000146605.3 Meleagris gallopavo
GGCACTCGGGCTGTGCTTGGGGTGGGCTGCACTGGAGAGACACCGGGTCACAATCCAGGCTGGGGACTGCGATGTCTGCTGGGCTCAGGTCAGAAAGGCACACTTCGATCACCCTCGGGGAGGTGCTGTACTTTTCAAAGACTTGATTATCCTCTCCTCCAAAAGATAATGTCAGAATCACCATTTTGCTTCTGTGGTGACGGATGGAGGAGTTTTGTGCCGGCACCCACAGCACGTGGTCCCCAGGCTGCTGGCGGCACGGCAGGACGCTCCCCTCCCTCCCATCGCCCCTCAGCTCCCGCATCCTCCCGTTATCTGCCTGAGGACACAGAGACCCCGCAGAGCCATCTGGACAGGCTGACGGACGGCCGAGGCCAACAGCACCAGGGTCAACACCAGCAACTGCTGGGTGCCGCCCTTTGCTCACAACAACCCCAGGCGTCGCTGCAGGCTCGGGGCAGAGCGGCCTGAAGGCTGCGTGCAGGAAAA
>NW_011133452.1:0-590 GCF_000146605.3 Meleagris gallopavo
GCATGAGCGAAATACATGTAACAAACCGTCAGGGAGTCAGGGCCTTGACACAAAGCAGAGCTGTCCCACTCTGTGGGAATGTGAGGATGCCGTGTGCAGGCTCCAAGATGCTCCCCTCCATCCTCCTTCCGAGCTGATCTCCATGCAAGGACAGATGGATGACCAGAACAATGACCAGTGTAAAGGGGCACAAGTGTTAGGGGGGTAATTAAACAATTAAGAGGCCCTGTTTATGTTTATGTTGTAAAGCAGGCATCCGAAAGTTACGCCCAAATGTTTGTTAAGGAAGCAATGGTTAGAAGGCAATTAACCAATTAAGATATTTATGTCTGGGCGGCAAAGACTTGAGCTTCCTTGGTATTTGTGTGAGGAGTGAAGCGGGAGTGTGAAGCTGCAGTGCTCAGCCAGCGAGGAACCAGGGCAGAAAGAGATCAGCGTCGGGCAACAGGGGATAAAGATGTAGCGCTGTTTTCTGAGTGCACTCCTGCTTGCAGGAGGCCCGACGTTGCAATTGCGAATAAAATCTGCTTTATCGCAGCAACCGTCCTCGAGAATTATTTGGGTATTTCCAACTCCCCCCCGCTCTTCTT
>NW_011133453.1:0-1051 GCF_000146605.3 Meleagris gallopavo
CCAGAAGCAGCTAGCACTACTCCACCACAGATTTTAACGCATATCACAGAATAAAGGGTAGTTCAGTACATCCTGTTTTTCTTGGCAAAGCCAACTCCCCGTGATAACTTGATACTTGTGCAAAAAAGAAAGGTAAAACTTCTGTCAAATTCCAGAGACAGGTATTAAAAGAACTAAAAGACAGGCAGGGAGTTAGGAAGAAACACAGATGTTCTCCAACTACTCCGTCATTCTTAGTTTCCCTTTCCCCACAATGAATTAAAAACTCATCCCTTTCTTAAACAGCTAGAGCAACTATCTATAAAGAATGGATATTTCTTCTCAAATGCGTTTTCACAGTAATTGATAGAAATAGTTGACTGATGCTTTTATCAAGTTTGTGTTTTTGTCTAATTTTTCTATTAGTAAAAGACCTATCAGTGTAACCGCACAAAGGAGAGGAAAGCACTAATGCTTCTCAAAAAAGAAAGGAAAAGGTGAGAGGTGCATTCCATTTTTAAATGTATTTTAATTAAAGCAGAAACAAAACCATGGTAGCTCAAACAAATGGTTCTCTTAATCTGGCACTCTGTAACGAACCCAAGACTCCAGAGGCAGGAACAAGGAGCATCAGTAATTAACTGATGGAGGGAACTCCAGAGGGAAACCAAACCTCAAAGAACTGTTAATAAGTACTTGAACATGTGAGCTTGTGCTATTTCTGGCCTTTCATAACAACTAATATATTTACAGATGTTTTTATTTATATAGAAGTTGGACATATTTTCAGATTTTACTAAACTCTAGATCTTCAATATCCTATAACATTCCGTTCCCTGAGATTCTGTCCGTTGTTTTAGGCAACTGGAAGAGTTCAAGGTGTTTTAGAAGTAATCAGCAATGTTAATTGCTGGGAGGTAGAGGCATAATTACACTACTCTTCATAAAATATCACAGCTAACCAACAAAGACAAAACCAGCATGTGACTACCATACTTTTTCTAGTTACTGATCACTTATACGTGGAATCAGCCTCTCCCTACTTAATTCTAAGGATTTTCAAAACTTGACT
>NW_011133454.1:0-510 GCF_000146605.3 Meleagris gallopavo
ATAAAGCATTGGCCACCTCTCCCGTTCAGCAACATCCAAGGCCAGTTGGACGAGCCTTTACCTCTGCAAATTGGCTCGATTCTCCTTTTCCTTCAGTGGCCTCTGCAACTTGTCGTGTGGGGCTCCACACAGCGGCTTTCCATCTGCGGTGTTTCCCCACAATACAACACGATCCATCTGTGAATAGGGCATATGTCTTCTCATTTTCGGGTAGTTCATTATATGGTGGGGCCTCTTTAGCACGTGATATCTCTTCTGCTGGCGGTGTTCCAAACTTTTTGCCTTCAGGCCAGTCCATGATCACCTCTAGGATTCCTGGACGGTTGAGATTCCCCATCCGCGCTCGCTGCGTAATCAGCGCAATCCACTTACTCCAAGTGGCATCAGTAGCATGATGGGTGGAGGGACCCTTTCCCTTGAACATCCAGTTCAGCACTGGCAGTCGAGGTGCCAGAAGGAGCTGTGTTTCTGTACCGATTACTTCGGAAGCAGCCCGAACCCCCTCATACG
>NW_011133455.1:0-634 GCF_000146605.3 Meleagris gallopavo
GGTTCCGTGACTAGAAGGGCGGAGGGATCCGCGCCTCCGGAAAAAGTAAGAAAATAAGGGACCCCGAAATAATTGAAAACAGTGGCAACAATCTGAGGTAAAACAAAGTAATTTACTAAATATGGTATCAACAGAATTTTATAAGGAGAGAGAATGTGAAATTGATGGTGGATCGGCCTTACCACAACGCTGAGATGAGAAGCGCAGGCAGAGAAGCGCAGGCGAGAAGCGCAGGCAGAGAAGCGCAAGCGAAGCAGCGCAGGCAGAGAAGCGCAAGCGAAGCAGCGCAGGCAGAGAAGAGAGCATCAGGTGACCTTGCCGGGAGTTATATCTCCTCGCTGACCGCAAAGCCCCCTGGGGAAACGTAGCTGCTCTTCTCCGCTGGACAGGCACCCGGAACTTGAGCATCAGCAGTCAAACCCCCAGTGCATTGCATGATGTTATGATGTGGAATACCGATAATGAAAAATCATGAAACCATGACATTCTGGTTGAAATATGGGATTTGTGGGAGAAAAGTGCAGTTCCTGGCAGAAAATGGCGTACTTTTGGGGAGAAACGTGGAATTTCTGGGAGAAAATGGCATATTTTTGCGAGAAAACTGGTATTTCTGAGAGAAAATGTTAATATTTTT
>NW_011133456.1:0-837 GCF_000146605.3 Meleagris gallopavo
CAAGATAGTTAACTGCTGCATTAATTCACAAAGGTTTCTAGAGAGCTGCCAGAACTTTCTGAAAATCTTCCAGTTAAACATATTTCAATGCTTTCCTGCAAACACCCATGCACTGCAATATGTTGCAGAACTAAAGCAGCATCTAAATAAAACTCCCATTTAGGCTGTAAATTAAACATCTTCATTACAACAATAGTGCTGAAGAATTATCACAGTATTACGTTCTGCAAAAAAATGAGGCAGCTGTCACAGAACACATGCCTTTTAATCTTGCTCTCTTGACTGATTCTCCTTTCCTCATTTCTCTGAGTTTCTCTAATAAACAGCACTGCAAGTTGGTTTCAAAGAAAATTTTTACAAGAGAGTTCTGTTGGTCATCTATTTACATGTGGCATCACTCCACAAGAAGTTTGATCTCATTGGCTAATAGCTGGTTCATGTTGAATAGAGCCCCCGGGAGCTTGGTGAGCAACTCTCTCTCCGTGGTCTCAGGGTCGCTGTCGACAGAGCTGGAGCTAGCACTCATATTGTCGACAACGGCACTAGCTGGATGGCCCAGCTCAGGCTCGCTAGTCTCGCTTGCCGTGGACACCACAGAGAGTAAGGACATGCGCCGCGTCAAGCGACCGGGGGTTAGGAGAGAAGTGGCATAGTCCGCTATGATACCAGCTACATCTAGATTGCAAGCCTTGTCAAAGGCAATGAAACCTACATTTGCATTGGCCTCACAGACGTAGAATGAACCGTCGTCCTTCATCAGTAGGTCAATGCCACACACGTCCATACCCAGGATGTTGGACACTTGGATTGCCAGTTGCTTGCCTTGTTCGCTCAGTG
>NW_011133457.1:0-1227 GCF_000146605.3 Meleagris gallopavo
CACTTGCCCAGGAGGCTGAACAGCCCAGCTCTCCTTGCTTACAGGAGAGGGGGTTCCCATCCTTGGGTTCGTGTTTGTGGCTGTACTCTGGATGCACTCGCACAGCTCCATGTCTCCCTGCACTGAGGACTCCACATCTGGACGCAGCACTGCAGCTGAGGCCTCACCAGCGCAGAGCAGAGGGATGGGGGATCTCCTCCCTTGGCCCGCTGACTGCGCATCTTTGGATGCAGCCCAGGATACGGTTGGCTTTCTGGGCTGGAAGGGCCCACTGCTGGCTTGTGTCCAGCTCCCACCCACCAGTACTCCCAGGCCTTATGGAGCAGGACTACGCTCAGTCCTTTCATCCCCTAGCATGGTTTTGGTGGTGGCTGTTCCCTCATCCCAGCTACTGACCCTGCACTTGGATTTGTGCCCACTGCTCAGCCTGTTGAGGTCTCTGTGGATGGCATCCCGTCCCTCTGCTGTGTCACTGCAGCCCACAGCTTGCTGTCCTTAGGGTGCACTCAACCCCACTGTTGATGTCCCTGATGAAGGGGAAACCCGGATGCTTGTACCAACTGGGCGTAGAAGCCCTTGGGAGCAGCCCTGCGGAGGACTCGGGGATCCTGGTGGACAAAGAGCTGGACATAAGCCAGTAGTGTGCACTTTGCAGCCCAGAAGGCCAACTGTATCCTGGGCTGCATTCAAAGAGGAGCGACCAGCAGGGAGAGGGAGGTGATTGTCCCCCTCGACTCGGCTCTGGTGCGGCCCCATGTGCAGCACTGCGTCCAGGCCTGGGGCTCCAGCACGGGAATGATGTGGAGCTTTTGGAGCAGGTCCAGAGAAGGGCCACGAAGATGATCAGAGGGCTGGAGCCCCTCTCTTAGAAAGAAATGTTGAGGGAACTGGGATTGTTTCTGTGGGAGAAGAGAAAGCTCTGGAGAAAGCTCATGACAGCCTTCCAAGACTCGAAGGGAGCGCATAAGCAGGAGGGGGCAACGGCTGTTTAGGAGGGTGGATAGCGATAGGACAAGGGGAAATGGTTTTCAAGTGAGACAGGGGAGGTTTAGGTTGGTTATTAGGAGGCAGCTTTTCACGCCCAGGGTGGTGACGCACTGGAATGTGTGCTTGAGAGTCACTTCCAGGATGATCTGCTCCATGATCCGTGACCAGCACAGAGGTGAGACTGACATGCTGGTAGTTCCCCGCGTCACACTTTCTATCCTTCCTAAGAGGTGTGCTGTC
>NW_011133457.1:2728-3365 GCF_000146605.3 Meleagris gallopavo
CACTTGAGAGTGTGGGGGAGTATTGGTCCTTGGAATGGGGTAAATGGTTTCTTTTTTTCTTTCAGGGCTGTGATCTTGTCTTTTTGGGGGATGGCAATTGCGCTGAAGGGCTGCTAGGTGTAAGAGCAGCATCTGAATCTGGAGACTGCTTCCTTTGGGGTGTGGGGTGAGCCCTTAGAATGGGGTGAGTGATTCCTGCTTGATTTCAGAGCTGTGAGCTCTGCTTTTCTGGAGGATCTGAAGCTGGATGGCTGTAATTAATAGGGCTATGTGCTAATTGCATCCATGCGGTGTTGTTTAAGGGCATTGTGTGCATCCTTGTTGTGTTTTAAATTATGTTCTGCGTCTCTTCTGATTTCATTTTGCAGCCTGATGGAGTTGAAGGATTGCCTGGGCTCCTCCAGTCAGCGGTGTGAGATGTGTCCAGCAGGTAATGAACATCATGCACCCCATGTTGGTGCGCTGCTTGTATGCAGGTAGGTTTGCGATGTGATCCGACTCCCCCATGCTGACCATCCACAGCTAGATCAAGTTGCTCAGAGTCTGAGCCAGGCTCACCTTGAAAGGGCCAGCACATCCACCATGTCTCTGGCAACCTGTGCCACTGCCTCAGCACCCTCACTGTACAAGACATTTT
>NW_011133458.1:0-607 GCF_000146605.3 Meleagris gallopavo
ATCCTGTTCCATCCGTACTGGCCCCACGGGCCACGGCACGGGCTATCTCTTGTTTAATCTGCTCAAAAGACCTGCTGCTGCTCAGGACCCCACATAAAATACATTCTTCTTCCGTGTCACCTGATAAAGGGGGCTTACAATGAGGCTGTAGTTTGGAACATGCATTCTCCAAAAACCCACTACACCCAGGAACGATTGTGTCTCTTTCTTATTAGTGGGTGGAGACATGGCACTGATTTTGTTGATCACATCTGTTGGGATGTGACGACGGCCATCTTGCCACTTTATACCTAGGAACTGAATTTCCTGGGCAGGCCCTTTCACTTTGCTTCGCTTAATAGCGAAACCAGCACGCAGAAGGATCTGGATTATTTGCTCTCCTTTCTCAAAAACTTCCTTTGCTGTGTTGCCCCACACGATGATGTCATCAATATACTGTAAGTGCTCAGGAGCACCTCCCTGTTCCAGTGCAGCTTGGATCAACCCATGGCAAATGGTTGGGCTATGTTTCCACCCCTGGGGCAAACGATTCCAGGTATACTGAATGCCCCTCCAGGTGAAAGCAAACTGTGGCCTAGATTCTTTGGTCAAAGGAATGGAGAAAAGG
>NW_011133459.1:0-592 GCF_000146605.3 Meleagris gallopavo
CTTTGCTGACTGGTCATTGTCTGCCCAGCAGGTAAGGGCGATGCACACCCGCCACGCGTTTACCCATTCCAGAGTCCCGGTCACAATAGGGTTCCCCCAGAGCTCTGAATTGCGCTTCATGGTGCCCAGAAGGCTGCCTATCCTCTTTGTTCTGTGTCTTGCTTGTCTCTGGTCTTGCACTGTTTTCACTATTACATTCTCTTGTCCTCCGATTTTTGTGTTCCTTGCCCCATTCTCTTGGCCTAATGACCCCTTGGCTTTGTGTTGCCACATTCATGTCGGCATTCAGTTTTGGCGTTCCCTGCCGTATTGTCTGGGCCGTCATCCTTGGCATTTCCTTCCATGTTCTTTTGGCCCTTGCCTTTGCCTGGGCATTCCCTTGCCCTCCTGTTTTTGTGGCAACACCTGGGGCGGGGTGCAGCCCTGCGAGCACAGCTGGGGGCAGTTTGGCTGTGGAGTGGGGCAGAGCCAGGCTCCACCCCTCCCTGATCCCATTGAAGGGCTGGGAAGAGTAGGGGCAGCATCTGAACCTGGGGAGTGCTTCCTTTGGAGTATGCCTTGTTCTTTGGTGATGGAGTGAGTGTATTTTTTT
>NW_011133460.1:0-494 GCF_000146605.3 Meleagris gallopavo
ATTGCTTCCTCAGTCCCACAGACCCCTTCCCATCCCACACTGCCATGGGAGATCAGGTTCTGGACCACCTGAGGACCCAAACATCCAGGAGTCCTTGGGTCCTGACGAGATGAGTCCCAGAGTTCCGAGGGAATTCACCGCTGCAGTCACCGAGCCACTCTCCATGGTATTTCACAAGTCGAGGCAGTCAGGTCAAGTCCCTGGTGAGGAGAAAAAAGGTGACAGCACACCTCTTAGGAAGGATAGAAAGTGTGACGCGGGGAACTACCAGCATGTCAGTCTCACCTCTGTGCTGGTCACGGATCATGGAGCAGATCATCCTGGAAGTGACTCTCAAGCACACATTCCAGTGCGTCACCACCCTGTGCGTGAAAAGCTGCCTCCTAATAACCAACCTAAACCTCCCCTGTCTCACTTCAAAACCATTTCCCCTTGTCCTATCGCTATCCACCCTCCTCAACAGCCGTTGCCCCCTCCTCCTTATGCGCTCCCTT
>NW_011133461.1:0-470 GCF_000146605.3 Meleagris gallopavo
AGTCAGCGGGCGAAGGGAGGAGATCCCCATCCCTCTGCTCTGCGCTGGTGAGGCCTCAGCTGCAGTGCTGCGTCCAGATGTGGAGTCCTCAGTGCAGGGAGACATGCAGCTGTGCGAGTGCATCCAGAGTACAGCCACAAACACAAACCCAAGGATGGAACCCCTCTCCTGTAAGCAAGGAGAGCTGGGCTGTTCAGCCTCCTGGAGAAGTGAAGGCTCCAAGGGAACCTGGTAACAGCCTTTCAATACCTCAAGGAAAGAACAAGGGAAAATGGAGGTGAAATCTAAGGAAAATGTCTTGTACAGTGAGGGTGCTGAGGCAGTGGCACAGGTTGCCAGAGACATGGTGGATGTGCTGGCCCTTTCAAGGTGAGCCTGGCTCAGACTCTGAGCAACTTGATCTAGCTGTGGATGGTCAGCATTGGGGATCGGATCACATCGCAAACCTCCTGCATACAAGCAGCGCAACC
>NW_011133462.1:0-554 GCF_000146605.3 Meleagris gallopavo
GGGAGGGTGAAATCCAAAATGCTTTCTTCTTATCTGGGAACAGCAAGGTGCAGTGCTCTATTGAAACATATCTGATGGCCACCTTCTGCAACAATCAGGCTGAGACAGAATCCAAGACAGAGGGGCTTCCAACTTTCCAGGCTGATGTATGCACCTAAATGAACGAGGACTGACAGGTCTGCTCAAAACTTCAGCTGTGGAGAACTCCAGAATCTAGAAGCCCCTCGAGGGCCTGAGGGAAGAGGGTGTGCAAGGTGCCCAGGTGAATAAACTTTCTGAGCAGGTGAGCAGGCTGCAATCAGAAAGAAAGATTGATGCTTGGTATCATGCAGCCCAACACAGGCAGCCCAACAACCGTGTCTTCTGTACTTGCAAGGGTAAGAACTAAGCAAGCTTCCAACTCTGAGGAGATAGACCACAAAATCATGCAGGATGAGGGAGACTGGAGCAGAAGGAGTCTTCCCCTTGTTCCTCAAGTCCTCCTAGCCAACAATACAAAGCTCTGGGGAAGGAAAGTGAACAGAGCATGGATAATATTTCAAAACCAGAAAGGG
>NW_011133463.1:0-514 GCF_000146605.3 Meleagris gallopavo
CGCAAAACCCAAACTTGACAAGAAGAAAACCGTCACTGTCGTTCTGATGTTTTGCACGCAGGTGAAGCTTGATGAAAGTGCGGCAGTGAAGCTCTCTCAGTTCCCTGCCCCCATTTTCTAGGGATTTTGTTTGCCTGTTTCGATACAGTGAGCTACTCTTCATTTTGCCATAAACACACCTCTGACCACATGGTTATTTTGAGCTCTTCTTCTTCCAGTGGCTCGGATAAGCAAGTCTGGGAAAAAATACAGCACCTGCCCCAGAACTGTGATGGCCGTGCTGCCGCTTTCTGATCCTCGCTCTTACCTGTGGTTTTATCTTACAGCGCGCAGTTCTCTATCAGCACCCAAGTCTGTGTGGGTGTCTTCTGCTGCCACAAAGCTGCTCAGCCTGGAGGAGGCACAGGCACAGAGGCGAGGCCACAGCAGCTCTGCCATCGTGACAGAGAGCAGGGACATAGAAGTGGAAGAAGGCCCGCAGCTTTACCGGGGAAATTCCGACACAGTCATCGGC
>NW_011133464.1:0-388 GCF_000146605.3 Meleagris gallopavo
TTTTCACACTGCATTCCATTAGGTTTCATTTTGCAGGAGCACTTATTTAGTATCTCTAGCTTTGTATTCAAAACCATCAAGCAGATCGTCATTACAAGTTATGTTGGATAGCAAGGCCAAAAGTTGACTAGCAAACACCAAATTCTCTCCCTCAAAAGAACTGCATTGACTGACAGCATTATAAATAATGACACTGTGTAACAATTTAAATATTGCTCAGTGGAAATCTGAAGATGCCAAACAAGGTAATATAAAAGATATAATTACCACATACTACTTATTATGGCCCCAACTCCAGCACAAAAAAAGTAACATCTAGGTAAGACAAATTTTGAGACTAGTAGCTACAGGTTTGGTGGTGTTTTTTCTTAATCTCTAGAAATATCTG
>NW_011133465.1:0-411 GCF_000146605.3 Meleagris gallopavo
CTTCCCACAAAGATGAGCTCGGGAGAAAGACAGGGCAGTGCTTGGTGCCTCGCCTGTCGACGTCCCAGCCTTCTCACGGAGTGAGGCAGTCCGGCCTTGTGGAGAGGCCCTGCCTTCTTTGATGTTTGCTAAATCTGTTCTTCTTTCGCTGGCAGTTTCTTATCCTAGCAGAACAACTCTACGATATGTTTTCTAATCCCTAACGCTATACCCGCATTGTTTGGAACACTTACCGACTGGCACAGTTTTGCAAGAAAAGAATGAATCACCTAATTCAGTAGTAATGTTTCTAAAACACGCCGCTAACACATACAGTATTTGACTTCTTAGATCAACTCTTTCTAAGGATAAGTCGCAGAGTACAGATGCACGATGTTCTGCATCTTCAAACCAATGGCTCTTTTGAAGATC
>NW_011133466.1:0-481 GCF_000146605.3 Meleagris gallopavo
CTGCCACGTGGCGCTTCCGCACACATCTGCCAACAGCAGCCTGGGTGCTTTTCCCTGCATTCATCCCTGGAAGAAATGACAACGTCCCACGTTACCTTCACCTCATCGCCCTCGGGTGCTGCCTTCCCAAAAGGACAAAGCTCACAGCCCTCTAGGAACTGGGAGCGGCGAGAGGTGAGCAGCATCACACAGGCCTTCTCTGGCACACTGCTGGAACAACTCTCCACACCCCACCGAGCTCAGCCATTTCCAGAGAGCCACTCCTGGCTTCTTTTACAACGTCTGCTCTGCAGTCATACACAACAGCATCGCTGCATAGCGGAGCGTACGGGGGAAAGAGCGCAATGAAATGGCACTGAAGTGGGCAAGGAAAGCTCTCCAAGGAATTACAAAGCCACGACTTACCCATGCCATCCGCCCGAGTTTCAGTCTCAGGACTCGGGGGGGAAGCTGGATCACCTCCTCCACTCACGTCTGCAAA
>NW_011133467.1:0-598 GCF_000146605.3 Meleagris gallopavo
CCTGCTGTTTACAGGCTGCCCAAGGATGTTGTGCCTCCTATCTTAACTCCTAATGCTTTCTCATGAGAATGCACCATGTGCTGCCGCACTAGTTATGCTCGTACACAGCCTCATGTCTGCCCTGCTCTCGCAGCCATTCCCCAACAGCCGCCCATCAGAGAACCAAACCACATGGATGCCTCTTTCTAGTGTTTGTTTCCAAAACGACACAGAAATCAAGCGAGAAGCAAAGGCCATGAGGGTGATTTTTAGGGCCAAATACTGTCTCTATTAATTATCCACGGGTGAAAATGGTACTCTGATACTCTCCCTCTTATAGCGGAGGGAGCTGGGGGGAAGTGCACTGGTTACCCCGACATAAAGGGGAAAGAAAGAGGCTTGAGTTCCCTTGGACTTAAAATTGAACAAAACTTGGGGCAAATTTTTGGGACTTCCTTCAAAATCGTCACCCCAGAGAGGGGATGGTGGTAAGTTTTGGACTAGCTCTTCAACCGTGCCCTACCTTCTGCAATACACGATGGTGCCTTCCAATTTTAAGGTCTTACTGGAGGGGTTCTTTCTGTTTTAAGATCTACCTGACATTACAACGATGTGTACC
>NW_011133468.1:0-585 GCF_000146605.3 Meleagris gallopavo
GAGCTGTGCGAGTGCATCCAGAGTACAGCCACAAACACGAACCCAAGGATGGAACCCCCTCTCCTGTAAGCAAGGAGAGCTGGGCTGTTCAGCCTGGAGAAGTGAAGGCTCCAAGGGAACCTGGTAACAGCCTTTCAATACCTAAAGGAAAGAACAAGGGAAAATGGAGGTGAAATCTAAGGAAAATGTCTTGTACAGTGAGGGTGCTGAGGCAGTGGCACAGGTTGCCAGAGACATGGTGGATGTGCTGGCCCTTTCAAGGTGAGCCTGGCTCAGACTCTGAGCAACTTGATCTAGCTGTGGATGGTCAGCATGGGGGATCGGATCACATCGCAAACCTACCTGCATACAAGCAGCGCACCAACATTGGGGGTGCATGATGTTCATTACCTGCTGGACACATCTCACACCACTGACTGGAGGAGCCCAGGCAATCCTTCAACTCCATCAGGCTGCAAAATGAAATCAGAGGAGACGCAGAACATCATTTAAAACACAACGAGGATGCACACAATGACCCTTAAAAAACACCACCGCATGGATGCAATTAGCACATAGCCCTAATTAATTACAGCCATCCAGCTT
>NW_011133469.1:0-537 GCF_000146605.3 Meleagris gallopavo
TTCTTACGCGAACGGGCTCATGACACTGAGAGCCCATTATAACTGAGAAACAAGGGACCATCAGGAGCCATCGAAGGATGAGAGGGGGAAAAGGTATTATCTGCAAAATGCCAAGGTTGGAAGTTACATATGAAGCAAGGGAGAACGTAAATAAATGGAACAGGGAGCAGAAAATAAAGCAAATATATATATATATATATTTAAAATAAGCTACAGAAATTGATTTTGTCTTGGGTTTGTCAGGCACTCAGAACTATGCCACACACTGTGCACAGGGGTGGATGTGGAAATGCATCGTATTGCGTAGCTACAAGTCTGGGGGTCTGTACTCTTAGTGAGGAATCAGAGTCACCACCACACATTTGAAGCCCAGAATCATCACAGAATCAAAGAATCTGGAACTGGAACCAATCACCGAATCTGACATAACAGAACTTACACTCACAGGAGCTGCTATCCTCGTAGCGTCCTCATGCAATCCTCAGACTAGAATCCCAGACTGCAGGAACCCCGTAACAACCCGGCAGTATTGAATCC
>NW_011133470.1:0-521 GCF_000146605.3 Meleagris gallopavo
CTTGTGTCACCCATAGACCTCATCATACCTCTGTGCCACCAGCTGTGCCCTGCAGACCCTGCTCTGACTGCAGAGCAGTACTTAGGAGCATCTCCCTGTCTGCAGGAACCGTGGAACAGCTCAGACACACCCCGATGTGGCCAACAAAAGGGATTCTGGAGCTCTCTGTAGGCAGAGGAGTGGCTATGGGTCTTTTCGGACCCATACTTGATTATCTATAAGGAAGCTGAAAAACTAAAAGTTTTCTTTGACAAGAAAACTACCATTGCATGAAGTTTCAAATAGAGATTTGGTAGCTTTTGCTCTGAAAGTGTACAAAGCTTGCGGAGATGCAGAGTCCTAGGGCATATGTGGAAATGGATACAGCGCATAGTGGTACCGTACGGCTTTCTATCCATGTTTTTGAAATGAAGCTCATCTGTCTGAATGGCGTATTTCCGAAATACAAAGCACTTCTATCGTTACAGTTAATCCACAACAAAATACCTCAGTATCCTGGGTAGAGTTTCTAGTTTGCTCAG
>NW_011133471.1:0-660 GCF_000146605.3 Meleagris gallopavo
GGATACGGTTGGCTTTCTGGGCTGGAAGGGCCCACTGCTGGCTTGTGTCCAGCTCCCACCCACCAGTACACCCAGGCCTTATGGAGCAGGACTACGCTCAGTCCTTTCATCCCCTAGCATGTTTTGGTGGTGGGTGTTCCCTCATCCCAGCTACTGACCCTGCACTTGGATTTGTGCCCACTGCTCAGCCTGTTGAGGTCTCTGTGGATGGCATCCCGTCCCTCTGCTGTGTCACTGCAGCCCACAGCTTGGTGTCCTTAGGGTGCACTCAACCCCACTGTTGATGTCCCTGATGAAGGGGAAACCCAGATGCTTGTACAAACTGGGCGTAGAAGCCCTTGGGAGCAGCCCTGCGGAGGACTCGGGAATCCTGGTGGACAAAGAGCTGGACATAAGCCAGTAGTGTGCACTTGCAGCCCAGAAGGCCAACTGTATCCTGGGCTGCATTCAAAGAGGAGCGACCAGCAGGGAGAGGGAGTTGATTGTCCCCCTCTACTCGGCTCTGGTGCGGCCCCATGTGCAGCTCTGCGTCCAGGCCTGGGGCTCCAGCACGGGAATGATGTGGAGCTTTTGGAGCAGGTCCAGAGAAGGGCCACGAAGATGATCAGAGGGCTGGAGCACCTCTCTTAGAAAGAAATGTTGAGGGAACTGGGATTGTTT
>NW_011133472.1:0-490 GCF_000146605.3 Meleagris gallopavo
CAGCCTTCTCTGGGGTCACTGAGAAATGAGAAGCACCAAGATGAACAGAGAATCCAACAGTACTTCCAGTCTCCAAAATCTGTCACAGTACTAAGGAAAGCCAATCTGCAGTGTTCACAGAAATGCATCTGGGGACAGCGGCAGTCGGCAAATCCTTCTCCTCTCCTGAGCTGCTTGTACCATTTTGAAGACCAGCCCCTCCACAGAGAGTTGCTACACAAAATCGCTAACTTATCCTGTTCCTTTCCGACTGCATCTTTCCATTAGCATCTCGGACTCCTGTTCCTAGCAGTGGTTCTGTTCTACTTGTGCCTAAGCATCGTGCACCTTGGGAGGGCTGACGGAAGATGCGCACGTGGACAAATACCGCGTCCCCCGACCGCATTTCTGATAGCAGCCATCAGAAGAGATTCAGCACTCCAGGAAAACAGAACCAGGTTGCTTTCGTTTTTCCTTTTAAATCATTTCTAGAGCATTCTTATGAAAATGC
>NW_011133473.1:0-552 GCF_000146605.3 Meleagris gallopavo
TCCCAAAGCTGCCCCTTTTTTGTGAGTCTAGACAGTGGTCTTAGCAGCTGCGCTAGGTGAGGTATAAAAGAACGCCGATAACCCAATACACCTAGAAACTTTTGCAGCTGCTTCGATGTTGTAGGGACTGGGAACGCCTGAACCTTATCGATGACAGCACTGGGCAGTACTTTGGTCTTTCCTGACCAAACCACCCCCAGCAATCTTACGGACAGGCCCGGACCTTGCACCTTTTGGGGATTTATAGCCCATCCCCTCCGTTGTAAACAGGCGGTTAATGAATCCGCCGCCTGTCCCACTGCCTCCAGTGAGTCGGATGGCAGCAGGAGATCATCAATATAGTGATACAAGTTAACATGATCCGGTTTTTTCCAGTCGGCCAGGTCGCGCGCCACTAGATGATGACAATATGTTGGTGGATGAATGCACGTACCCCTGTGGCAGGACCTGAAAGGTACCCTGCCTGCCTCCCCATGTGAATGCAAATTGATCTTGCGATTCTTCAGGAATTGGGATACTGAAGAACGCATTTGCGAAATGTAGGACACAACG
>NW_011133474.1:0-432 GCF_000146605.3 Meleagris gallopavo
GTTGCTATCAGAGAAATTCCAAGCAGTGGTGAACATTTCAGTCTTGCCGTTGTCTCTACTACTGGCTTCCTCTGACATTTACTTCCATTTCTGATAGCTCAGCATGTGCCAACTCTTCACAGGACACAGAAACTCGTATCCTCAGAATCAGACCTCATCTGTTCAAGCATCTGACCAGATTCGGTGACGAGACACTGAAGTTTGAGGCACAGTCAAAATAACCATAAGCACATAAGCAAGCAAATTCAGTCTTCTATATTTTGTATTGCATTTGTGCTTGTATTTTTGACTGAAGAAAATATACAGCTGTATTTTAAAACAGTGCACTTTGGTTTAAGCTATTGATTAACTGCTAAACTCGTAATGTACAAAACTATCTGCAGAAGTAGCAAACATTCACAGCTGTCAACCATTCTTCCACCCCTCCCCCAA
>NW_011133475.1:0-975 GCF_000146605.3 Meleagris gallopavo
GTGAGTGAGTCTTGCTAATCACTCCCTGATTCTCTAGTTGGTGAATCAGCTTCTGAATGGGGAGCAAGGAATCCCTGTTGGTGCGGTACTGCCGTCTGTGCACCGTTTTTGTAGCAATCCGTACCTGTTGCTCTTTCACTCGTAGCAACCCCACGGCAGATGGATCTTCTGACAGGCCAGGCAAAATAGACAACTGCTTAACACCTTCTGTGTCTACAGCAGCTATTCCAAAGGCCCATCGATACCCTTTGGGATCCTTAAAATATCCCCTTCGAGGTAATCAATACCAAGTATGCATGGAGCCCCTGGGCCAGTCACAATAGGGTGCTTTTGCCAGTCTTTACCAGTGAGGCTGATTTCGGCCTCCAACATAGTCAGCTCTTGGGAACCTCCAGTCACCCCATGAATATAAATTAATTTTGTCCCTTGGTGACTTGAGGGCATTAGAGTGCACTGTGCACCAGTATCCACCAGGGCCTTATATTTCCGTGATTCTGATGTGCCAGGCCATCTAATCCACACAGTCCAATAAACTTTATTAACCCTTTCCCCGCCCTGGCTGGGGGCAGGGCCCCTCTATTTGTTACCTTCATTGTCTGCAGCAACTGGAGCAATCACCTTTTTGGAGAAGTTCACCTTGGTGGTTGATTTGTCTTGTAACTCTCTTACCCGTGCTTGAAGTACAGGAGTAGGTTGTTTATGCCACTCCTTCATATCTTCTCCATGGTCACGTAAGTAATGCCACAAGGCAAAACGTGATGTGGTCTTACTGTTGTCACTTGCTCGAGCAGGAGAACGTCTTCTTTTGATAGCTGAGACATTAGATGCCACCGGCTGGGAGGAAATCAAGTTGATCAGCCCTCCAATAGGCTGTTTTGGGAATTCTGGTCCCCATTTGATGTATCCGTTACCACCACCGGATTTATCAGCTTCAGGCACGGTTGATAGTTTGTCTATTATATCTTCTTGTTTGTT
>NW_011133476.1:0-471 GCF_000146605.3 Meleagris gallopavo
CAGCTATTAGCACTCGTTCCCAAAGGGAGGCAGACTCATCCAAACATCGACCAATTCCTCTGTCAATAACTGGGTCTCTGGCAATGGCTCCTAGTTGGCGAGCTTCATTACCATCTAGAAACAAGCTATTGGCCCCGCGGTCCCAACAACGAACCAACCAGGAAACAATAGTTTCATTCGGGCCCCGTGTGAACTCCTTTCTTGAACCTTGGATTTCAGTCATCTTCAGGGGCCGATGAGTAGTAATAAGGATGTCCTCATCATCAGTCTCTTCTGCATGTCTCTTAGTTTTTCCTTTTGCTTTTCGCGATGGTGGTGGTTCTGAGGAGGGCCCCTCGCCTGGATCTTCCTCCTCCTCCGCCTCCGCTTCTTCTTTTTCCGTTCTAGACGCGTGGACACTCGTTTCCATTTCTTGCCTTCCACAGGAGCAACTGATATTGTTACTGGTGTCTCTTGTAACTGATCAGATTT
>NW_011133477.1:0-745 GCF_000146605.3 Meleagris gallopavo
TGTGGATGGCATCCCGTCCCTCTGCTGTGTCACTGCACCCCACAGCTTTGGTGTCCTTAGGGTGCACTCAACCCCACTGTTGATGCCCTGATGAAGGGGAAACCCAGATGCTTGTACAAACTGGGCGTAGAAGCCCTTGGGAGCAGCCCTGCGGAGGACTCGGGGATCCTGGTGGACAAAGAGCTGGACATAAGCCAGTAGTGTGCACTTGCAGCCCAGAAGGCCAACTGTATCCTGGGCTGCATTCAAAGAGGAGCGACCAGCAGGGAGAGGGAGGTGATTGTCCCCCTCGACTCGGCTCTGGTGTGCGGCCCCATGTGCAGCACTGCGTCCAGGCCTGGGGCTCCAGCACGGGAATGATGTGGAGCTTTTGGAGCAGGTCCAGAGAAGGGCCACGAAGATGATCAGAGGGCTGGAGCACCTCTCTTAGAAAGAAATGTTGAGGGAACTGGGATTGTTTCTGGTGGGAGAAGAGAAAGCTCTGGAGATAGCTCATGACAGCCTTCCAAGACTCGGAAGGGAGCGCATAAGCAGGGAGGGGGCAACGGCTGTTAGGAGGGTGGATAGCGATAGGACAAGGGGAAATGGTTTCAAGTGAGACAGGGGAGGTTTAGGTTGGTTATTAGGAGGCAGCTTTTCACGCACAGGGTGGTGACGCACTGGAATGTGTGCTTGAGAGTCACTTGCAGGATGATCTGCTCCATGATCCGTGACCAGCACAGAGGTGAGACTGCCATGCTGGTAG
>NW_011133478.1:0-543 GCF_000146605.3 Meleagris gallopavo
GGACTCGATCATCTCAAGAGGTCCCTTCCAGCCCCTACAATTCTGTGATTCTGCGTCAGGGAGAACACTGTGTTGCTGAGGAGGAGAGGACAAACAGAGACACTGCTACGGGAGCTGTAAAAGCAAAGGTTCAAATCTCTTGCTCTGTACTATCAGATATTCTTTTATTTTCTTGCCTACATAGGAATAAAGGAAATTAATCCCATATTCATTGCTGTTGGACTGAAGGGGTCAAAAGGATGGGAGAGGAGCACCTGACCTCCGTTTACGTCTGTTTACGAGGGTGGATAGTGATAGCACAAGGGGGAATGGCTTTAAAACTAAGACAGGAGAGGTTTAGGTTAGATAGTAGGGGAAAGTTTTTCACTCAGAGGGAGGTGACACACTGGAACAGGTTGCCCAAGGAGGCTGTGGATGCCCCATCCCTGGAGGCATTCAAGGCCAGGCTGGATGTGGCTCTGGGCAGCCTGCTCTGGTGGCTGGCGCCCTTGCACATAGCAGGGGGGTTGAAACGTAGGTGAGCACTGTGGGCCTTCTCAACCC
>NW_011133479.1:0-1138 GCF_000146605.3 Meleagris gallopavo
AACTCTGCAAAGTAAGTCTGAATGCAGTTTTGCTTGTCACTTCTCTCATGGATATTCAAGAGTTAGCTTTAGCAAAATTCTATGCCAATGAAAATGAACTTGGCAATACAGAATCACAGAATTGTAGGGGTTGGAAGGGGACCTCTAGAGATCATCGAGACCAACCCCCCTGCCAAAGCAGGTTCCCTACACCAGGTAGGGACAGACGCACAGGTAGGCGTCCAGGCGAGACTTGAATATCTCCAGAGAAGGAGACTCCACAACCCCCTGGGCAGCCTTTCCAGTGCTCCGTCACCCTCACCGTGAAGAAGTTCTTACGCACATTCGTGCGAAACTTCCTATGCTGCAGCTTATATCCATTTCCCCTCGTCCTGTCTCCACGTACCACTGAAAAGAGACTGGCCTCACCACTATGGCCGCCACTCCTCAGATATTTATAAACCTGGATCAGGTCCCCTCTCAATCTTCTTTTCTCAAGGCTAAACAGACCCAGTTCACTTAGCCTTTCTTCATAGGGGAGATGCTCCAGGCCCTTCACCATCTTTGTGGCCCTCCGCTGGACTCTTTCCAAGAGATCCCTGTCTTTTTTGTACTGGGGAGCCCAGAACTGGACACAGTACTCCAGATGAGGCCTTACCAGGGCAGAGTAGAGGGGGAGGATCACCTCCCTTGACCTGCTGGACATGCTCTTCTTAATGCACCCCAGAATGCCATTGGCCTTTTTGGCCACGAGGGCACACTGCTGGCTCACGGCCAACCTGTCGTCCACCAGGATGCCCAGGTCCCTCTCTGCAGAGCTCCTCTCCAGCAGCTCATCCCCCAGCCTGTATTGGTGCGTGCAATTATTCCTCCCTAGGTGTAAGACCCTACACTTGCTTTTGTTGAACCTCATCCGGTTTCTTACTGCCCAGCTCTCCAGCCTGTCCAGGTCTCGCTGAATGGCAGCACAGCCTTCAGGTGTGTCAGCCAATCCTCCCAACTTCGTATCATCAGCAAACTTGCTGAGGGTGGCCACTATCCCCTCATCAAGGTCATTGATGAAGATGTTGAACAAGACCGGACCCAGCACAGACCCCTGAGGGACACCACTGGTTACAGGTCTCCAGCCAGACTCTGCACCACCAACGACGACCCTCTG
>NW_011133480.1:0-495 GCF_000146605.3 Meleagris gallopavo
AGGGCCAAGCCTGATCTTTGTACCACCAAGCTGTGAATAAAAGCCTCTGTCTTGAGTTTCATTGGATCCTCTACTTCCAACTCACAATTTCACCTCAAAAAGCTGTGGGTGGAAGGAAGTAAGACAACAAACGGTTTTTCCCCCATGAAACTTTGCTGTTGGTTAAGTGTATTATGAGCTTTTTTTTCCACACCTCACCAAAGCCAGTTCATAGGCTTTACAGCAAGCTAAGTGAGAAGCTATTAGAGAAGGTATCAGAAGCAGAGTCACTAACCATGATATTGCCAGAAATTTCAAGTGAGTTTATTTGGATCATGGGTCTTGCTGTTTTGAAGGCTTCTGAAGGAAAAGAATTAGTAATGTCGTATATGTCCAGATATGAGAGCACAATTAAATATTGCTTAACAAAACTCTCGGCCTTATTCTACACTCAGTGTAACTTCTTAAGAGCTCACCTAAAGACATGATTCTTGAAATATCTGTAGAACATGTACC
>NW_011133481.1:0-478 GCF_000146605.3 Meleagris gallopavo
GTACATCTTGCAGAGGGAGCTCACGCTGTGAATGTCACGGACGGTCAGCTCAGGAATCTGCTCCGACTCAAATTCACACCTGGAGAGGAGGACACAAAATGGTTGAGAAAGAGGAAAGCAAGTAAAAGCCAGCCCACCTGCAGTCCAGCTGTGTCAGTCGCAGCACTCTTACCGGAGGCGCTGGACGTTGGACGCGACGCCGGACAGGCGGTATATCCCCTGCACCACGCCATGCTGCTCAAGGAACTCGGCGCAGCTCTGGAGGACCTGGGGGACTAAAGAACACGTGCCAGCGCTTAGTGGAGCTCCTGAGTCAAGTCCTGCTTCAGCCTGTGCTCCCGTCACGTCCCATCCACTAAGCCCAGCCAGGCTTGGCTGAAGCCAATACAAATGTGCTTGTCTCTCACGAGCATTCGCCTCACTTTATCCTTCAGCCATCAACTCCCACCACTCGTTTCTCCACTGTATCAACCTGCCT
>NW_011133482.1:0-530 GCF_000146605.3 Meleagris gallopavo
TGGCTTATGTCCAGCTCTTTGTCCACCAGGATCCCCGAGTCCTCCGCAGGGCTGCTCCCAAGGGCTTCTACGCCCAGTTTGTACAAGCATCTGGGTTTCCCCTTCATCAGGGACATCAACAGTGGGGTTGAGTGCACCCTAAGGACACCAAGCTGTGGGGTGCAGTGACACAGCAGAGGGACGGGATGCCATCCACAGAGACCTCAACAGGCTGAGCAGTGGCCACAAATCCAAGTGCAGGGTCAGTAGCTGGGATGAGGGAACACCCACCACCAAAACATGCTAGGGGATGAAAGGACTGAGCGTAGTCCTGCTCCATAAGGCCTGGGTGTACTGGTGGGTGGGAGCTGGACACAAGCCAGCAGTGGGCCCTTCCAGCCCAGAAAGCCAACCGTATCCTGGGCTGCATCCAAAGATGCGCAGTCAGCGGGCGAAGGGAGGAGATCCCCATCCCTCTGCTCTGCGCTGGTGAGGCCTCAGCTGCAGTGCTGCGTCAGATGTGGAGTCCTCAGTGCAGGGAGACAGTGGAG
>NW_011133483.1:0-915 GCF_000146605.3 Meleagris gallopavo
GTCATCCACCACGGACGCCCCAGGTCCCTCTCTGCAGAGCCTCCTCTCCAGCAGTCATCCCCAGCCTGTTTGGTGCATGCAATTATTCCTCCCTAGGTGTAAGACCCGACACTTGCTTTTGTTGAACCTCATCCGGTTTCTTACTGCCCAGCTCTCCAGCCTGTCCAGGTCTCACTGAATGGCAGCACAGCCTTCAGGCGTGTCAGCCAATCCTCCCAACTTCGTATCATCAGCAAACTTGCTGAGGGTGGCCACTACCCCTTCATCAAGGTCATTGATGAAGATGTTGAACAAGACCGGACCCAGCACAGACCCCTGGGAAACACCACTGGTTACAGGTCTCCAGCCAGACTCTGCACCATCAACAATGACTCTCTGCGCTCTGCCAGTCAGCCAGTTCTCAGCCCACCCACTGTCCACTCATCTATCCCACACTTCCTCAGCTTTGTTATAAGGATGTCGTGGGAGACAGTATCAAAGGCCTTTCTAAAATCAAGGTAGACTACATCTACCACTCTTCCCCCATCCACCCAGCATGTGACAGCATCATAGAAGGCCACCAAGTTGGTCGAGCACGACCTCCCCTTGGTGAACCCATGCTGACTACTCCTGATAACCTCCTTTTCTCCCAGTTGTCTGGAGATGGTATCCAGCACAAGCTGTTCCATCACCTTTCCAGGGACAGAGGTGAGGGCTGACAGGCCTATAATTACCCGGATCTTCCTTCTTGCCCTTTTTGAAGACCGGAGTGACATTGGCTATCCTCCAGTCTTCAGGGACCTCCCTGTTGTCCAGGACCTCTCAAAAATGATGGAGAGCGGTTCGGCCATGACCTCCGCCAGCTCCCTCAGCACACGTGGATGCACCCCATCAGGTCCCATGGACTTGTGGACCTTAGTACTGCCTAGGCACTCA
>NW_011133484.1:0-637 GCF_000146605.3 Meleagris gallopavo
CAGCTCTTTGTCCACCAGGATCCCCGAGTCCTCCGCAGGGCTGCTCCCAAGGGCTTCTACGCCCAGTTTGTACAAGCATCTGGGTTTCCCCTTCATCAGGGACATCAACAGTGGGGGTTGAGTGCACCCTAAGGACACCAAGCTGTGGGGTGCAGTGACACAGCAGAGGGACGGGATGCCATCCACAGAGACCTCAACAGGCTGAGCAGTGGGCACAAATCCAAGTGCAGGGTCAGTAGCTGGGATGAGGGAACAGCCACCACCAAAACATGCTAGGGGATGAAAGGACTGAGCGTAGTCCTGCTCCATACGGCCTGGGAGTACTGGTGGGTGGGAGCTGGACACAAGCCAGCAATGGGCCCTTCCAGCCCAGAAAGCCAACCGTATCCTGGGCTGCATCCAAAGATGCGCAGTCAGCGGGCCAAGGGAGGAGATCCCCATCCCTCTGCTCTGCGCTGGTGAGGGCCTCACCTGCAGTGCTGCGTCCAGATGCGGAGTCCTCAGTGCAGGGAGACATGGAGCTGTGCGAGTGCATCCAGAGTACAGCCACAAACGCGAACCCAAGGATGGAACCCCTCTCCTGTAAGCAAGGAGAGCTGGGCTGTTCAGCCTCCTGGAGAAGTGAAGGCTCCAAGGG
>NW_011133485.1:0-746 GCF_000146605.3 Meleagris gallopavo
GCAGCATGTGAATCTGGAGACTGCTTCCTTTGGGGTGTGGGGTGAGCCCTTAGAATGGGGTGAGTGATTCCTGCTTTCTTTCAGAGCTGTGAGCTCTGCTTTTCTGGAGGATCTCAAGCTGGATGGCTGTAATTCATAGGGCTATGTGCTAATTGCATCCATGCGGTGGGTGTTTTTTTAAGGGCATTGTGTACATCCTTGTTGTGTTTTAAATGATGTTCTGCGTCTCTTCTGATTTCATTTTGCAGCCTGATGGAGTTGAAGGATTGCCTGGGCTCCTCCAGTCAGTGGTGTGAGATGTGTCCAGCAGGTAATGAACATCATGCACCCCATGTTGGTGCGCTGCTTGTATGCAGGTAGGTTTACGATGTGATCCGACTCCCCCATGCTGACCATCCACAGCTAGATCAAGTTGCTCAGAGTCTGAGCCAGGCTCACCTTGAAAGGGCCAGCACATCCACCATGTCTCTGGCAACCTGTGCCACTGCCTCAGCACCCTCACTGTAGAAGACATTTTCCTTAGATTTCACCTCCATTTTCCCTTGTTCTTTCCTTTAGGTATTGAAAAGCTGTTAGCAGGTTCCCTTGGAGCCTTCACTTCTCCAGGCGGCTGAACAGCCCAGCTCTCCTTGCTTACAGGAGAGGGGGTTCCATCCTTGGGTTCGTGTTTGTGGCTGTACTCTGGATGCACTCGCACAGCTCCATGTCTCCCTGCCCTGAGGACTCCACATCTGGACGCAGCACTG
>NW_011133486.1:0-540 GCF_000146605.3 Meleagris gallopavo
TTGCAAAGCTGAAACTTAAAGGAATTGACGGAAGGGCACCACCAGGAGTGGAGCCTGCGGCTTAATTTTGACTCAACACGGGAAACCTCACCCGGCCCGGACACGGACAGGATTGAAAGATTGAGAGCTCTTTCTCGATTCCGTGGGTGGTGGTGCATGGCCGTTCTTAGTTGGTGGAGCGATTTGTCTGGTTAATTCCGATAACGAACGAGACTCTGGCATGCTAACTAGTTACGCGACCCCCGAGCGGTCGGCGTCCAACTTCTTAGAGGGACAAGTGGCGTTCAGCCACCCGAGATTGAGCAATAACAGGTCTGTGATGCCCTTAGATGTCCGGGGCTGCACGCGCGCTACACTGACTGGCTCAGCTTGTGTCTACCCTACGCCGGCAGGCGCGGGTAACCCGTTGAACCCCATTCGTGATGGGGGATCGGGGGATTGCATTATTCCCCATGAACGAGGAATTCCCAGTAAGTGCGGGTCGATAAGCTCGCGTTGATTAAGTCCTGCCCTTGTACACACCGCCCGTCGCTACTACCG
>NW_011133487.1:0-399 GCF_000146605.3 Meleagris gallopavo
GAGAGCAGAAATGGAGAGAGAAAAGTCAAAAGGAAAGAAGGAATGGGATGGGAAAGAGATGAGAAGAAGAGGGAAAGGAAGCAGGAAAGGAAGGAAGGAGGAAGGGAAAGAAGGAAGAAAGGGAAAAGGAATGAAGAGGAAAAGTGCTGGAATGGAAGTGAGAAAGGAGAATCAGAGAAAGAAGAAGAAGAAGAAGAAATGAAGTGGGAAACTGAAAGGAGGAAGAACCAGGATGGGAAAAAAGGAGGAGGAGGAGGAGGAGAGTGAGAAATAAGAGGGAGAGTGAGCAAATGGATGGGGATAAAAGAGGAAAAAGGAATGAAAGGAGGAGGGGAGGAAGCGGGAATTGGGGTGAGAGGAAATGGGGACAGGGTGGGAAACGTAGGGGAGGAGGGGGGC
>NW_011133488.1:0-441 GCF_000146605.3 Meleagris gallopavo
ACTTACAATGCAAACAACAATCTCCGTCTCCTTTCCCACAATAGGACTGCATTCATATTCAGTTCTGTGCTAGCAAATTGGTTGATTTGTGTATCTGGTACCCATACAGTGAATATCACAGCTTGTCCTGTGTCTCAGAGAACAACACATAGTAAGTATGATACAAAATAACAGAAGTGATTGCTGGCTTGTCTGGCCATGCTGTGTGTATACACACGCCTGGGAAATTCATCAAGTAACTATTACATTTGGTTTTGCAAGTGAATATTATTTATCACACCAGAATTTCTCTCATTCTGTGAAGGCAGATGATCATCTCTACTCCTGAAGATTTCCCACCATTCTGGTTCAACTCCACGTGCGTCTCCCTGTAAGATAAGCCCTCCAGGAAATAGCAGTAGTGAGATTTTGGCTTTTCAGAATCATTTAATAAAAAGTCCT
>NW_011133489.1:0-878 GCF_000146605.3 Meleagris gallopavo
CCATCGAACTCGGGCCAGCCTGTCAGCTTCATTGTTTCCCGGTGACTGTAGGGGCTGATGACCAGAAACATGGTAGACACATACAGTCCTGTGTTTGACTGTATTCCATATGTCTAACCACATGTCCTTGCCCCAGACTGGCCGGGCATGGATAGTCCATTCCTGGGTGACCCACTGTGCAATCCACAAAGTGAGCCCTTGGTACACAGCCCAACTATCTGTACAGATGTTCAGGATACCATCACCGGGCTCCTTAGTTATAACCATCCACACGGCTCGCAGTTCCATGGGCACCATTGGCTGCTCTGACCATCCCCCTCATCAAACCAGATTGTCTCAGTAGAAGGATGGTATGCTACTGCCCTCCACTTGCTCGGGTTGCCCTTGCTGGATCCATCTGTGTACCAAGCATCTTCAGGGATAGGGTATTTTCCCTCCTGAACGTGACTCTTCTGCAGTGGAGCAACCAGTATTCCTTTCGGTGCATCACTGTGATATGTTACTGGGCTTAGGATCTTCTGAAGTTCTTCTTTCAAAGGGGATGAAGACAGACTGCTCCTTTGGCTGAGATAGAATCACAGAATCACAGAATTGTAGGGGTTGGAAGGGACCTCTAGAGATCATCGAGACCAACCCCCCTGCCAAAGCAGGTTCCCTACACCAGGTCGCACAGGTAGGCGTCCAGGCGAGACTTGAATATCTCCAGAGAAGGAGACTCCACAACCTCCCTGGGCAGCCTGTTCCAGTGCTCCGTCACCCTCACCGTGAAGAAGTTCTTACGCACATTCGTGCGAAACTTCCTGTGCTGCAGCTTATGTCCATTTCCCCTCGTCCTGTCTCCACGTACCACTGAAAAGAGACTGGCCTCACCACCATGG
>NW_011133490.1:0-459 GCF_000146605.3 Meleagris gallopavo
TCTGTGTGCGTGGGGGGACAGAGAGGCAGCGGGCCTTTGGGGCCGGGTCGGGGGGCTGTGGGGGCTGCAGACTGTCACTGAGACACGAGATGTCTCTGCAGAGCTGGAAGGTCAGGAGACTCAACAGATACGAAGGGCTCCCATCGTGCTCCTGAGCGCCCCTCCTCTCCTGGCTGCACGCTGGTGGCAGGTGGAGGCAGGAACAAAGGGCAGGAGCAAGGGCAGAGAACCTCTTGGCTTTTTCAATCTCCCTAGAAAAAAGAAAAAACAAAAACAAAAAATCTTTCACATATGCATGGGATCTGTTGAGTCCCAGCCTGAAGCACTGGTTGAGCACCTGCAGAAAGGAGCTGCTCAGCCCTGGGAGCACAGGTGAAGGCAATTCAGCTGTGTGACGGAAGGGCTGGAGCCTGGCTGCACCTCTCTCAGAGCTCATGCAAGGGCTGACTGCAGCTGGGG
>NW_011133491.1:0-841 GCF_000146605.3 Meleagris gallopavo
GCACCAATGCCTTTAGTGCTGCCACTGTCCCAAACCCACTGCTACCATACTGACACAGGCTGTAGGAATGATGATTTTATTAATTTCATGATTGCTAGAAAATGGAGGTGATGATCTGGGGGAGGTTGGTGTCCACCCAGTAGAAGACGTTGTTGTCATCGCAGGTGCCTTCAGTGCAGCAACCTTTGGTAGGTTCAGGCGTGTCCCGCCCCACCGACTGACTGTCAACGTTTGACCCACAGGCTGTCGGATGGACAGGAGTGCTTCGTGGAAATCACTCTGTTCCCGTGGAAGCTGAGGCCGTTTGTTCCGTTCCCTGGAAATGACACGGCATGAGCGCGGAGAAAGGGATGCAGGCTCATTTGCAAAGCATCACCCTGCAGGGCTCTGATTCCTGTGCCGCTTTTCCAGCCTCACAGGACAGCTCGGGGCAGCCCGTGGGGCTCACTGCCCCTCTGGCAGGCCCCGTTTTGCATGGGAGTCTCCGGCTGGGTGTCAGCCCTACGGCCGGGCAAGTCTCAGGGGAGAGCTGATGGACCTCTGGAGGTCTGCTTTTCTTGGAAGCCCTCACAGACCAGACCTTTGCGGTTCCCTGCTCCCCACCCGCAGTCCCTTCCGTGCAGCATGAATCTCGATCGCTTACCTGTGCCTAGTGTCTTCACAATGCTCTCAGGAGCCGGTGGGCAACCCTGATCAGGCGAGACGTACACCAGTTTCCCAAAGAACCGATCAAGATCATAGCTTCCGGGTATTGCATAAGGACGTCCCAGAGGTGGTGCAGGGTGTCAGGCAGACTGAAGGTCCTTTGCTCGGTGTGCGGGGACTGCTGCTTTGGGTCCTT
>NW_011133492.1:0-572 GCF_000146605.3 Meleagris gallopavo
GACTGTGTTTTACTAGTTCCCTCCCATCCTTGATTTTCTTCTCACCTTCTCCTCATCTGATCCCACTGCTGAGCCATGATCAAGCTGCCCAGTGTTGCAGAGCATCGTGCAGAGCTGTGCTGGGAACTCCTCTCCCCTCCCCTCCTGCAGCTCGGCGTGCAACCTCACCCGCTTCTCTGACAGACCTGCTGATCACACGCGTGCCGTCGGGATGCTCTGGCACAGGACATGCCTCTCTACCCAAAGCTCCTTCCCACCCTCCCAAGAAAAAGCAAACCAACCGCACCGCCACCAGCACTAACCCCGCAGCAGACAGCAGGGAATGCAAACAGCTTCACGCTGCTCTCCTTCACTCCCTTCCTAACTGTGAGCACACGGATAGGAGGAAGGATGGGGTTGCAGGTTGACCTCTGCTGAGGTGAGTGAGAGCTGACAGTGTTGCTCTGTGGTAGATTTGTTCATGTACAGTGCTCACAGAAAACTCACACAACACTGAAGGCCTTGTAAAAGTCTGGCAGGTGATGTCAGTTGCTCTTCCTTTCCCACTGATGCTGTCACTTCACTGTAGAAGG
>NW_011133493.1:0-845 GCF_000146605.3 Meleagris gallopavo
CCTCACAAAGATGTGGCACATCCCACCAGAAAGACCATTTCTAGCCCCCAAAAGATGGCATTTACTCCCAGAAACACCAGCTTTCTCACACATTCCTCACCTTTTCCCCCCCACATAAGACCTTTTCTCCCAGAAATGACAGTTCTCTTAGGAATACCTCCCAATTCCCCCTAATCTACTACACCACACTCCGCACTATGACACTTTCTCCCCAAACTAGGACACTTTCTCCCAAAACAGCCACTTCTTCCCCCCAAAGTACACCGTTGGCTTCCAAAAAGAACACATTCTCCCCAAGAAATACCACCCTTCTCCAATACAATGACATTACCTCCCAGTAATGCTACCTTGGGCCCAAACATTTGGACAGCTTCTCCCACAAGTACTACTTTTCCATCCAAAAAGAGGACATCTTCTCCCCAAAGAATGCTATTTTCTCCCGGAAACAAAGCAGCTTTTCTCACAAATGGGTGGCATTTTCCAACCAACTATGCTACTCTCTCCCAGAAAGAGCACTTTTTCTGACAAGTACCTTCCCTTTTCTCTCAAAAATACTGCTAGGCACTCCTCAAGAGGACATTTCCTCCCATCTACACCCCGTTTTCTCCCCAAAGGAACCCTTTTTCACACCAAAAATACCACACTTGCCCTCCAAGAGAAGTCAGTCTTTCCCACAATTGTCCACTTTTCTCCCACGTACTTGTCATTTTCTCCCAGAAATACCACATTTCACTTGGAAATTGGGCCTGTGCTTCCAAAAAGATGATATTTTCTCCCAGGCATACCTGTTTCTTCAAACTACCGCACGTTTCTCCCAAAAAGACTAGATGACAAGACCAAATAGG
>NW_011133494.1:0-489 GCF_000146605.3 Meleagris gallopavo
GTCACAAGGATTAGTTACATCCTTACACCAAACAACACAGGATTACGGAGAAGAGCCATAGAGGTGTCGTCTGCAGAGGTGGAGAAGCAAAATTCAGGCAGGACTGAGAAAAAAAAAGAAAAGCTGTTTGCAGCAAGACGTACTACTGAGTAACTTTGAGCGTTTGGAATTCCAGAAGACATTAATAAACAGCAACTGAAGAGGACTTGCTTCAAATTACTCATGGGAAATCTGTGCTTTTTACTAACCAATCTCAACCTACTACCATGGTTGCTGCTACTGAAACTTTTACTGTTCAAGAAGTCATCTTTTAGTTCCATGCTGTGAGACAACCAGAATACTGCTCTCAGTCTTTGAAATTTAACAGACAGATATATAATATAAACCCTATAGATCCAGATTTCTCTCGTGCAGGATTACGGCTGGCTTTGAAACCTGCAGCACATTCAGTGAGTGGGGGCCACGTGTTTCCCACATAGCTGGCTTGGG
>NW_011133495.1:0-571 GCF_000146605.3 Meleagris gallopavo
GGTGCTCCAGAGGGTTGCTGAAGTTCATCAGGAGATGCGGCATCTCTCCCTTGTAAACGTTTGGGGCTGAGGCACTGGGGTGAGCGGGATGGCATAGCTGGGTCTGGGAATGGTGGCTTTGGGTTTGGCCAGTTCTTGGTGGCCCCTGGGTGAGCCAGTGCCCTTGTCCCTGCCTTCAGTTTCATGGACAAAGGGGGAAACAGCCTGCGGGCCCAAGGCTGCCTCGTCCTGGTTCCACGTGGCTGTGGGTGGTGTGGGGCTCTGTGTCAGTGGGCCGAAGCTGGCCCAGGGGGGCACCCCAGCAGGCTTTGGCGGCAGCAATGTTGGCTGGCTGCGGGCTCTCTCTGCTCCACGCTTTGGTTCACAGGCCTTGGGCTGCTCCCAGTCGTCCTCCGTGTTCTCGGGTCGTGGTTCCAGGAATCCTTCAAGTTGGAGAGGTATCCCCAGAGGGGTGGCAGCTGATGTGTCTCAGCACCTTATTGCAGTGTGCATGAAAGAAGCCGGTGAACACAGTGGGCACAGGGCCCCCATCCTCAGCTCTCGGGTAAGGCTGTCTCTCTGTCCTCCAGGG
>NW_011133496.1:0-452 GCF_000146605.3 Meleagris gallopavo
GGCAAGACTTCTTTCCTGTGGAGCTCAAGCCCTCATGAGTGACAGGGATGGGGGGCTGCAAGGGGATTCTGGTGCTAAGCTGAAAATCTATCCAGAACAAATCTGTCCTCCTGATCTAAAAATATAGGCTAAAGAAAACAAGACGTATATTCATCATTACACTGACTACACTAGAGTGTGCTTTGGTGCACACGTGCATCTAGAGGCATCGCTAAGAATTTGATTGCTCCAACCAATCCTTCAGCAACTCAGTAATTCAAGATACCTAACAAAGATTGAGGCTCACTGGGCCATGGGCAAAGCAGGGAGCACATAGGAGGAAACAGGAGTTCAACTCCAGCTCTTCTACACAAAAGCAGGGCGTGCTGAACCAGCACCACGGGAGGAGTTACGACACAGCTGAACAGCTTACAGAGACCTGAGAGTGCCAAAGGACGGTGCCAGGGTAACTC
>NW_011133497.1:0-949 GCF_000146605.3 Meleagris gallopavo
ACCTCCGTCCCTGGAAAGGTGATGGAACAGCTTGTGCTGGATACCATCTCCAGACAACTGGGAGAAAAGGAGGTTATCAGGAGTAGTCAGCATGGGTTCACCAAGGGGAGGTCGTGTTCGACCAACTTGGTGGCCTTCTATGATGCTGTCACATGCTGGGTGGATGGGGGAAGAGCGGTAGATGTAATCTACCTTGATTTTAGAAAGGCGTTTGATACTGTCTCCCATGACATCCTTATAACAAAGCTGAGAAAACGTGGGATAGACGAGTGGACAGTGAGGTGGGTTGAGAACTGGCTGACTGGCAGAGCGCAGAGGGACGTTGTTGGTGGTGCAGAGTCTGGCTGGAGACCTGTGACCAGTGGTGTCCCCCAGGGGTCTGTGCTGGGTCCAGTCTTGTTCAACATCTTCATCAATGACCTTGATGAGGGGATGGTGGCCACCCTCAGCAAGTTTGCTGATGATACAAAATTGGGAGGATTGGCTGACACGCCTGAAGGCTGTGCTGCCATTCAGCGAGACCTGGACAGGCTGGAGAGCTGGGCAGTAAGAAACCGGATGAGGTTCAACAAAAGCAAGTGTAGTGTCTTACACCTAGGGAGGAATAATTGCATGCACCAATACAGGCTGGGGGATGAGCTGCTGGAGAGGAGCTCTGCAGAGAGGGACCTGGGTGTCCTGTGAACGACAGGTTGGCCATGAGCCAGCAGTGTGCCCTCGTGGCCAAAAAGGCCAATGGCATTCTGGGGTGCATTAAGAAGAGCGTGTCCAGCAGGTTGAGGGAGGTGATCCTCCCCTCTACTCTGCCCTGGTAAAGGCCTCATCTGGAGTACTGTGTCCAGTTCTGGGCTCCCAGTACAAAAAAGACAGGGATCTCTTGGAAAGAGTCCAGCGGAGGGCCACAAAGATGGTGAAGGGCCTGGAGCATCTCCCCTATGAAGAAAGGCTA
>NW_011133498.1:0-518 GCF_000146605.3 Meleagris gallopavo
TACCCTGGACTTTAGGAGAGCCAACTTCGATCTCTTCCGGGACCTACTTGGAGCTATCCCGTGGGCTCGGGTGTTAGAAGGTAAGGGGGCCTCTGAGAGCTGGTCAGCATTTAAACAGCTCTTCTTCCAAGCTCAGGATCGGTGCGTCCCTGTGAGCAAGAAGTCGGGAAAAGGTGGCAGGAGACCTTTGTGGATGAGCAAGGAGCTCATGCGCAAGCTCAGAGGAAAGAAGAAGGTCCATGAAATATGGAAAAAAGGTCTGACCACTTGGGAAGAATATAGGAATGTAGTCAGGGCCTGCAGAGATGCAACGAGGAAGGCTGAAGCCCGTCTGGAATTGAATCTGGCTAAAGTGATAAAGGATAATAAAAAAGGCTTCTTCAAGTATGTTAACAGCAAAAGGAAAACTAGAGAGAATGTGAGCCCCTTACTAAGTGAGGGGGGGGTTCTGGTAACGGGGGATGCTGAGAAGGCAGAGATACTGAATGCCTTCTTTACTTCCGTCTTCAGTGAAAAGG
>NW_011133500.1:0-618 GCF_000146605.3 Meleagris gallopavo
AAAGATGGCAGTCCACTAGAATCCCAGCCTGATGAAGGCTGTCCTAGAATTAACAAAGGCAAGTATTTGATAGAAAGCTGCAAAACAAAGGAGAGGTTTTCACGCAATGGAAAGCGTGCGCACAACTCAAGAGGCAGCCAAGCCAATCTATTTGTTTGTAGCACTAGAAGAGCACCCCTGTTTGCTCTGAACTTCACCAGGAACTTACACGGTCCATTTAAAGCACAACACTCTCCAGCTTTTGCTGAGTTCATTTCTGCCATGCTGGCACAGGACAGCAGCTTACAGACAAGCACGGAGGCTTTGGAAGTAAATGATGGCAGAAGGTGAGGAGGAGGAGCTCAGTTCACTGATTATCTCAATAAAAAGCGGCACGAGCAACTGAGCCAACCTAGTGGCTCATTCTTGCTGTTTGCAGAGTGCAGAAGAGCTGACAGAAAGAATCCGAACGCAGGGAACGAATGCATGCGCTGCATTTAGGACATGAAACTACAACAGCAACACAACACCAATATCACGCTAGGAGCTCTGTAGCTCTGCCATCATCTTGATGCTCAGCTGCTCCTGCGTGTAATGCTCCACACTCGGACCCTGCAGAGCCCAAAGGCCTCCATGGCT
>NW_011133501.1:0-610 GCF_000146605.3 Meleagris gallopavo
TATAGACCTGACAAGTCTGCATCAAGGTAGCTGTAGAGTTGGCTGGTACAATTTTATTTTATTTTTTTCAGGAACAAGCCTGAAGTAATGGTAGAAATATGAACTATTAATCAAGTGTGATTTCTTTGCTAAAATCCTGGACCAATGTAATTACTATACCTGCTGGAAAATCCACATCAAAGACTTAGTGGGGACATACAATGATCTGCACACTGCAAGGAACATCTCCACAAATGCTGCCACAACTTATTTATATGTGTACTCAGACTTACCTTCTTGTCCTGGCATGTAAATGGGCTTGTCAGTTCGCACAAACTGTCAATGTTCTAAACAAAGATCTTCTCAGTTATTTATTTTGTTAATCTTGATTCATCAGATCCTTAGGAGGCAATCTCACTATTCCCGATAATGTTTTCTCTTATTTCTGTCTCCTCCAAAATATCATCTCTTTATCTCTGAATCCACCAAATTTAAAGCATTATGGGAGGGTTCCTAGTTTGTGCAGGGATGTGTGACCCGGTGACAGATCTTCATCTCGCATGTTCAGTCCCAAGTTCTCCAGGTGGTCTTTGCTCTGAACTCTGCTCATAGCCATTGTAATTGCTGTAAG
>NW_011133502.1:0-461 GCF_000146605.3 Meleagris gallopavo
TTGACAAGGGCTCGATTCACCTATAGAAGGATAAACAAGGGTTGGTGTCAAACTTTCACAAGCTGAATTATGAAAGTGGTTCTTGATCAGGGGTGAACTGAAGCTGTTAGGTATGGGCTGGAATGCTAGAAGCAGATAAAAGCCCAATGTCAGCATGAATTCTATGTTGCTGAAAAGCAGGGTTTTTGGAAGCTGGATTCGCACCCTTACCTGCCAGGACTACGACTTCTGTCTCCGAGGGCTCCCTGGCATTGTGCTGCAGTTGGCGTTTGGCCCCAGAGGATGGTTTTCCCAGCCCAAAGCAGGAACACCAACTTCCAGCTGGTGATTCCTTCATCTTGCTGCGTGGGCTTTGTCTGGAGAGAGAAAACACGGAATGGTGTGAGTCGTGCGCGTCAAGCAAGATGCAGAGCATGTGAGCAACGGCTCCACAGCTGTACAGGACAGCATCTCAGGGATGG
>NW_011133503.1:0-778 GCF_000146605.3 Meleagris gallopavo
TGGCCGACGCGCCGGAGGGCCCGCGGGACGCGGAGCGTTACTACCGGCGCCTGCAGCCTCCCGTGGCGGGGCTCCCCGGGCAGGGCTGGGGGCGCGGGCAAGGAGGAGCTTTCGGAGACGAGTCGAATGAAGGGAAGCGAGCTGCGTGAAAAGCGACGTGCTTTCACGGGCTGCTGGATCCGCAGCTACAGAGCTGCCTTGCTAAGCCGCGCGTTGGCTGCCGAGAGCAGATGCTTTTGTGCAGACTTAGACGCTCGGTGCAGACCGCGGCTCTCCCGTTTCTCAGATAACGCTGTGCGCTGTGCTGCGTTAAGAAGCAGACGGCACGCACGTCCTCGGTACTTTCCCCGACATCAGCAGCGGAGGGCTCGGCGTCCTTGCATGTGCTCGGTCTTTCTGTGGTGGTGGTCCTGATCGGTGCCTCCGACCTTAATGGCTTCAGTGAGTGATGCTGTCCGTGTTGGTGAGCGCTGGGTCTGGTATTGCTTTGCCTCTAGTTGATTTGCCCGATAGCCCGACCGGGATGTTACCGTCGACAGACTCCAGCAGTCTCCTGGATTGCTTGCATCTCACCTTGCTCGTTTCCCTGCATATATCTGGGTGGTTGAAATGGTCCTTCAGGATGAGAGCTCAGAGCACGTAGCCTCTTGTAGCTGAAGCCAGAAGGCCTCATCAACAGGCAGGGGTAGCACTCTTCACCTCTGTCAGCACGGTGGTGGACACCCCGCCGAGGGCCAAGAGCTGTGCCCCTTCAGGGAAATCCCCGGGGGTGTCTGGT
>NW_011133504.1:0-533 GCF_000146605.3 Meleagris gallopavo
AAAGCACTCCTCAAGTGGCTGCCACGTCCCAGCTGCTTTAAGAAGGTCTATCTTCCACAGGGAATATTTGTAGAAGAAATGTGTTGGTTGGAGACGGGAAGGGGGGTTGATCTCGGGACCAGTGCTCTTTACCATCTTCATCAATGACACAGATGATGGCAGCAAGTACACCCTCAGCAAGGTTGCAGGTGACACCAAGCTGAGCGGTGCAGTCAATACACTGGAGGGAGGGGAAGGGACCAGGGACAGGGATGGAGAAGTGGGCCCACGTGAACCTGATGAGGTTCAACAAGGCCAAGTGCAGGGTGCTGCACTTGGGTCAGGGCAGTGCCAGGTATTGACACAGACTGGGGGAAGGTCTCCTTGGGAGCAGGCCTGCGGAGAAGGACTTGGGGGTCCTGGTGGACGAGGGAGCTGGACATGAGCCAGCAGTGTGCGCTCGCAGGCCGGAGGCCAACTGCGTTCTGGGCTGCATAAAAGGGTGGCAGCGAGGGAGGAGGGGAGGTGGATCCGTCCCCCTCTGCTCGGCTCTT
>NW_011133505.1:0-321 GCF_000146605.3 Meleagris gallopavo
CGGGTTACTAATGTGAGACAGTCCAGACTCCCGGGTGGGCAGGACGAAATATCAAAAACAGTGCAAGTATTTGAAAAAGTGGGCATTATAAGACCTGCCCTTACAACAGCCCATACAATTCCCACATATGGCCAGTGCGAAAGTTGGATGGCACATGGAGAATGACAGTAGATTATAGGGAATTAAAGAAGGTCACGCCTCCTATTCATGCAGCCGTACCCAATATTGCTTCCCCAATGGACACATTGAGTAGGGGAGATAAAAAACCCTCTCGTTGTGTCCTACCATTTAGCAAATGCGTTCTTCAGTATCCCAATTCCT
>NW_011133506.1:0-744 GCF_000146605.3 Meleagris gallopavo
TTTTGGGGATCCCAAATGCACTGAAGGGCTGCTAGGTGTAAGAGCAGCATGTGAATCTGGAGACTGCTTCCTTTGGGGTGTGGGGTGAGCCCTTAGAATGGGGTGAGTGATTCCTGCTTTCTTTCAGAGCTGTGAGCTCTGCTTTTCTGGAGGATCTCAAGCTGGATGGCTGTCATTAATGTGCTAATTGCATCCACGCGGTGTTTTTTAAGGCGATTGTGTGCATCTCGTTGTGTTTAAATTATGTTCTCGTCTCTTCTGATTTCTATTTGTCAGCCTGATGGAGTTGAAGGAGTTGCCTGGGCGTCCTCCAGTCAGTGGTGTGAGATGTGTCCAGCAGGTAATGAACATCATGCACCCCATGTTGGTGCGCTGCTTGTATGCAGGTAGGTTTGCGATGTGATCCGACTCCCCCCACTGCTGACCATCCACAGCTAGATCAAGTTGCTCAGAGTCTGAGCCAGGCTCACCTTGAAAGGGCCAGCACATCCACCATGTCTCTGGCAACCTGTGCCACTGCCTCAGCACCCTCACTGTACAAGACATTTTCCTTAGATTTCACCTCCATTTTCCCTTGTTCTTTCCTTTAGGTATTGAAAGGCTGTTACCAGGTTCCCTTGGAGCCTTCACTTCTCCAGGAGGCTGAACAGCCCAGCTCTCCTTGCTTACAGGAGAGGGGTTCCATCCTTGGGTTCGTGTTTGTGGCTGTACTCTGGATGCACTCGCACAGCTCCATGTCTCCCT
>NW_011133507.1:0-809 GCF_000146605.3 Meleagris gallopavo
TTTCAATGCTCACCTCATCACGTTATAATCTCCGTGAATGTACTGCTCACCATTTCACTCATTATAGTATTTATTATATTTTGAGGAAGTCTGCCCCAAAAACCAGAAAATACTGAGTGGCAGGGAATGTGGAGAGGCCTGGGGGAGACTTTAGAGAGATGGAAATCTTCGGTGTCATGGAACTTTACTCCAGAACACCTGAAAGACCCTGAAAATTTAAACAGATATTTGAGACAGGAATGTCGCGGCTCAGGAAGATCTGAGGAGGCCCAAAATTATTTGGGGGCCTGGCTAATGCTTACCGGGCCTTATTCAATACTATCCTGGAGAGGGAGAGAGTTTGTGAAATTGAAAAGGAGGGTCTCGGGGAAACAGTGCAAAATGAGCGAGAGAGTCTCCTGGTCGAGAGAAACAGCCTCCAATCTGAGAGAGATGCCCTCCGAATTGAGAGAGACTCCCTGCAATCCAAACTCAACAGTCTTCAATCTCAACAAGACACCCTCCAAGGTCTAGGAGCTAGATACTCTCATAATCGAACGAGACAGGCTCCGAGCTGAACTGGAGGATGAGAGCATTGGAACTGACCAACCTGATCAACTACAGGAAGCACCACAATTGATGTCACTTGCCCCTGTAAGAGGACGGAAAATGAAACGAATCTCGACTCAGTTAGAAGAGAAGAAAGAAGAGGAGAGAGGTCCAGAGGAGTGGCTCCAAGATCCACAAGAAGCATCCCTAAGTCCAGGGGAGGGGCCCTCAGTAAGACCACGGTCACCGGCGCCAATGAGGGCAACAAGAAGTCCCGAAAG
>NW_011133508.1:0-558 GCF_000146605.3 Meleagris gallopavo
GCTGCACTATACCTCAGCACTCTATGGTTTACTTAAAAAAAAGGGAGAAAGAAAGAAAGAACACAGAGGACTTCCTCCACTCATCATTTGTCTCTGAAGCTCTGAGGTTCCACTGGTGCTTTGCCATTGCATTCTATCTACACCAAAAACACAGTAAAATACTCAGGCGTCTACTCAGTTCTGGGGCTGCACTCATAGGAGAAACACATCCTTGGAAAATGGTGAATAAGCATGGCAAGAAAGGGATGCAGATCTGGCGTGCAATGTGCCTCGAGAGAGAATTCTAAATATTGGGCGACTATCCTGGAGGAGTCACTGGTTCCATCCACAACCAAACATCTCTCTGGAAGTAAAGTGCTTCTAGCCGTGCCAGAAAGGAGGTAATCATAGCTACCTGGCTCAGAACTACCACCAAATAGGCTGAAATTCTCAGGTATATACCCTGGAATAGTCTGCAGTGTTCTCACAACATTCGTGATGAATGCTGTGGCCCGGCAGAGGAGCCCGGCTCTTGGTTCTCTCTTCTTCCTTGTGACTTGAGGCTCACGACTAGCTGAG
>NW_011133509.1:0-725 GCF_000146605.3 Meleagris gallopavo
GGTTTCATCCTTTTGGCTTGTTTGATTATGGCACATGTTTCACAATCATGAATAACCTGTGCAATAGCGTCCATAGTTAAGTCCACCCCTCGGTCTCTAGCCCATTTATGTGTCGCATCTCTCCCTTGGTGACCCGAGGTCTCATGGGCCCATCGAGCTAAAATAATTCACCCTTGTTCTGCCAGTCCAGGTCTATTTGGGCCACCTCAATTTTGGCAGCTTGGTCTACCTGATGGTTATTTTGCTGTTCTTCTGTAGCCCGCCTCTTGGGCACATGAGCATCTACATGGCGCACCTTTACAACCATATTCTTTGTTCGGGCGGCAATATCTTTCCACAATTCAGCAGTCCAAATAGGTTTACTCTTTCTTTGCCAGTTATTTTGCTCCCACTGCTGTAACCATCCCCATAGAGCATTTGCCACCATCCATGAGTCAGTGTAAAGATAAAGCATTGGCCACCTCTCCCGTTCAGCAACATCCAAGGCCAGCTGGACAGCCTTTACCTCTGCAAATTGGCTCGATTCTCCTTTTCCTTCAGTGGCCTCTGCAACTTGTCGTGTGGGGCTCCACACAGCGGCTTTCCATCTGCGATGCTTTTCCCACAATACGACATGATCCATCTGTGAACAGAGCATATTTCTTTTCATTTTCTGGTAGTTCATTGTATGGTGGGGCCTCTTTTGCACGTGCTACTTCTTCTCCTGGTGATGTTCCAAACTTTTG
>NW_011133510.1:0-574 GCF_000146605.3 Meleagris gallopavo
GCACAGCCCCTCATCTTTGCTTTGCTTTGGTGAGGTGGGGACTGCCATTGCTTCCTCAGTCCCACACACCCCTTCCCATCCCACACTGCCATGGGAGATCAGGTTCTGGACCACCTGAGGACCCAAACATCCAGGAGTCTTTGGGTCCTGACGAGATGAGTCCCAGAGTTCCGAGGGAATTCACCGCTGCAGTCACCGAGCCACTCTCAAAGGCTCAATTCAGAAGTCGAGGCAGTCAGGTCAAGTCCCTGGTGAGGAGAAAAAAGGTGGCGGCACACCTCTTAGGAAGGATAGAAAGTGTGACGCGGGGAACTACCAGCATGTCAGTCTCACCTCTGTGCTGGTCACGGATCATGGAGC
Organism: Meleagris gallopavo; assembly: GCF_000146605.3. Classification (NCBI taxonomy): domain Eukaryota; kingdom Metazoa; phylum Chordata; class Aves; order Galliformes; family Phasianidae; genus Meleagris; species Meleagris gallopavo. Next base: position 361 of record NW_011133510.1, read on the forward strand.
AGATCATCCTGCAAGTGACTCTCAAGCACACATTCCAGTGCGTCACCACCCTGGGCGTGAAAAGCTGCCTCCTAATAACCAACCTAAACCTCCCCTGTCTCACTTGAAAACCATTTCCCCTTGTCCTATCGCTATCCACCTCCTAAACAGCCGTTGCCCCTCCTGCTTATGCGCTCCCTTCGAGTCTTGGAAGGCTGTCATGAGCTATCTCCAG
>NW_011133511.1:0-431 GCF_000146605.3 Meleagris gallopavo
GGGTGTCTTTCCCTCCTTTACTCCAATCTAAATGACGTTAGCCAAGCTCCTGGATATGTAGATATACTCTCTGTGTATCCATTGATTATACACAGAGATATGAAGGGAGAGAGAGAATCACATTTAAGGAGTAGATCCAAAAGTACATCAGAGTTTGGAGAGATGGATTAATAATCTCCCTGAAGATCATACGTCAGCCAGATAGTTGGGAGGTATCTGAATGAACAAAATGCAAGGGATGGGGAAATCTGGAGAGCAGTGGCGAGAGCATGTGTCCAGATTGCCTGCTGTAATCATGACCTGAAGCGTGGTCATTGATTTAGGAGCGCTGGAGCCACCTGGAGGAGGTTATTCAGCATATTCAGCATATTCAGCAGGTAGAGCAGTGGATGCTGGGCATTAGTCACAGGGCGTTGGCACTGGCACCAATG
>NW_011133512.1:0-535 GCF_000146605.3 Meleagris gallopavo
TCTGAGCGGCGTCCCGTAAGCGCCCGGCAGGCGCTTCAGCTCTCGTGCCGCTAATTAACGCTGCCTGACGAGCAGCAAAATACGGGCTCGCAGTTTGTTCCGTGTCCCAGTCGCTTGCGCTTGCGCTTCCGCACCAGACAAGGCATGGAGGCACGCGCTTTGGGGAGGCACAGAAGGCAAGGAATGTCTGTCGGCTGCACTTCCAGGGGCAGAAGGGGCTTTTTGGTCATTGTGTGTGGGAAACTGAACGGGAAATCAGTCAGTAATCTCTCGTCCGCTGCTGAACCTCACCCCTTCTCCACTGATCGCTCCTCAGCTTGCTGCTACGAGTTCCTCACTTTGCGTTTCACACGGGCGGGCAGGAGCCCGCCTTCACCAACTGCTGCCTGACAGAAGCAAGAGGAATCTCAGTGTACATTCCCTTCACGTGTCCTTTTGTTGCAAATAGGCGGCAGGAGGACCGGCAGCAGCAGCAGCAGCAGCAGGAGGACCAGGACGACGAGGCCGAGGAGGAGCGGAGCCTGTGGACGGCCTT
>NW_011133513.1:0-463 GCF_000146605.3 Meleagris gallopavo
GTTATCCTCTCGTGTTGATGATCCTTCGTACATACCACGGGGCGTATGGCAGCTGTTTTGTAGGCAGTGAGAATGAGGGAGGGCAAAAGACAGTTCTCCTGCAAGTCAGGACGAGGCTGAGAACAGCCAGCGTCCCTGGTGGACAGATAGAGGTTTGGCTGTGCTAGTGATCCGCTTGATCAGAACGCGGCTTTTCAAGACGATCCTTAATCCCCAAGTTGAGCAAGCTAAGCAGAAGGAGTGCATTAAGCTCCATTGGAACGCGCAGACAGGTGGCCCAATCCTCCCGTGTTTATGACTGGACTTGAGGAAATCCTAGAAACCTCGTAGAATGTCTTGGGATGGAGGATTAGATCATCAAGCTCCAACCCTGTGCCTGAGGCTGGGCTTCCAGCATCCACATTTCATGCGGGACTAGACCAGGCGGCCCACGGCCCCGTACATCCTGGCCTTGGCCTCCTCC
>NW_011133514.1:0-531 GCF_000146605.3 Meleagris gallopavo
GAAGGCCGTCCACAGGCTCCGCTCCTCCTCGGCCTCGTCGTCCTGGTCCTCCTGCTGCTGCTGCTGCTGCTGCCGGTCCTCCTGCCGCCTATTTGCAACAAAAGGACACGTGAAGGGAATGTACACTGAGATTCCTCTTGCTTCTGTCAGGCAGCAGTTGGTGAAGGCGGGCTCCTGCCCGCCCGTGTGAAACGCAAAGTGAGGAACTCGTAGCAGCAAGCTGAGGAGCGATCAGTGGAGAAGGGGGTGAGGTTCAGCAGCGGACGAGAGATTACTGACTGATTTCCCGTTCAGTTTCCCACACACAATGACCAAAAGCCCCTTCTGCCCCTGGAAGTGCAGCCGACAGACATTCCTTGCCTTCTGTGCCTCCCCAAAGCGCGTGCTCCATGCCTTGTCTGGTGCGGAAGCGCAAGCGCAAGCGACTGGGACACGGAACAAACTGCGAGCCCGTATTTGCTGCTCGTCAGGCAGCGTTAATTAGCGGCACGAGAGCTGAAGCGCCTGCCGGGCGCTTACGGGACGCCGCTC
>NW_011133515.1:0-618 GCF_000146605.3 Meleagris gallopavo
GGGCAAACGATTCCAGGTATACTGAATGCCCCTCCAGGTGAAAGCAAACTGTGGCCTAGATTCTTTGGTCAAAGGAATGGAGAAAAAGGCGTTAGCAATATCAATGGTGGCGTACCATTTGGCTGCCTTTGACTCCAATTCATATTGGAGTTCTAACATATCTGGCACAGCAGCACTCAATGGGGGTGTGACTTCATTCAGGCCACGGTAGTCCACCGTCAGCCTCCATTCTCCACTGGCTTTACGCACTGGCCATATGGGGCTGTTAAAAGGTGAGTGAGTCTTGCTAATCACTCCCTGATTCTCTAGTTGGTGAATCAGCTTCTGAATGGGGAGCAAGGAATCCCTGTTGGTGCGGTACTGCCGTCTGTGCACCGTTTTTGTAGCAATCGGTACTTGTTGCTCTTTCACTCGTAGCAACCCCACGGCAGATGGATCTTCTGACAGGCCAGGCAAAATAGACAACTGCTTAACACCTTCTGTGTCTACAGCAGCTATTCCAAAGGCCCATCGATACCCTTTGGGATCCTTAAAATATCCCCTTCTGAGGTAATCAATACCAGTATGCATGGAGCCCTGGGCCAGTCACAATAGGGTGCTTTTGCCAGTCTTTACCAG
>NW_011133516.1:0-487 GCF_000146605.3 Meleagris gallopavo
GATTCTATTCTATTTCCTAGGTCCTGGGCCTTCTCCTAATCTCCAGTTGCTTTGCTAGCATTGTCTTGGTCTAAGCTTTAATGGCAGATGACTGCCATTTAGTCTAGTATTTATTATCTTCACATGGGTAGCATTGAAAGACTGGACTGGTTTCTATCCAATAGACTGCCCCAGCCTTCCAACTGTGTGAGGTAGCTGACCTCTCCTTGTCTGTATCTGTACAGGGAAAAAAATTGAAATTGCACATTGTATACTAATGTTCTGCAGAGATACATAAACACGTGCCGATGAAGTCCGCTTACAGAAAAGTGAATCCAAAGCAAGAGTCTGTCTACAACTTAGCTGTGATGTTTTGATTATCTGTTTCTGAACTGATGACTATCAGTTACTGAACTGGGCTCATTTTTAAAGGTAAAAAAAATTTGTATCTTAGTAACATGAAGATCAGACTTCACTGGTGCTTAGTAACAGCTGCTCATGCTAGACT
>NW_011133517.1:0-557 GCF_000146605.3 Meleagris gallopavo
ACGGCTGTTTACGGAGGGTGGATAGCGATAGGACAAGGGGAAATGGTTTTCAAGTGAGACGGGGAGGTTTAGGTTGGTTCTTAGGAGGAAGCTTTTCACGCCCAGGGTGGTGACGCACTGGAATGTGTGCTTGAGAGTCACTTCCAGGATGATCTGCTCCATGATCCGTGACCAGCACAGAGGTGAGACTGACATGCTGGTAGTTGCCCGCGTCAACACTTTCTATCCTTCCTAAGAGGTGTGCTGTCACCTTTTCTCTCCTCAGCAGGGACTTGACCTGACTGCCTCGACTTGTGAAATACCATGGAGAGTGGCTCGGTGACTGCAGCGGTGAATTCCCTCGGAACTCTGGGACTCATCTCGTCAGGACCCAAAGACTCCTGGATGTTTGGTCCTCAGGTGGTCCAGAACCTGATCTCCCATGGCAGCGTGGGATGGAAGGGTGTGTGGGGACTGAGGAAGCAAATGGCAGTCCCCACTCACCAAAGCAAAGATGAGGCTGTGCATCATGAGCAGTTCTCAGACAAGATGGAAAGCAAAAAATGGTAGTTGGGTAC
>NW_011133518.1:0-457 GCF_000146605.3 Meleagris gallopavo
TTAAAGATCCCTCCAAAAAATACAAAACAATCTTCAATGCCAGGAAAGAGGCTTCCCTCCTCAAGGCTGTGAGATTTGCACTGTGTCATAGCCTGCCTAAGTGCCTACAAACTCTTCTCCTTTTGTCTTCTCCCTCTCACCAGCAGATCGTGCTCCCAGCCCTGCTGTGCTGAGCAAAGAGCTGCTCCTTGGCACAGCTGCATGCCTGTATGAGCTCCGTCTGTTACAGAACCCAGGCCAAGCTCAGCAGCAGAGAATGTCATTTACTCTTCCCCACTGATCCCCATTGAGGTGTCCCTGGCTCTCCATAGCCAGCAGCGCCTAGAAGACAACAGCTTCATGATTATTCCTTGAAGTCTGCTGCATTAACTACCAAATTTCCAGTGCACACTGACTGATTCCAGACATAAGGCTCTTCCCACCAGAAACAAAAGGACACGCAGACAAGGACAGGAGG
>NW_011133519.1:0-359 GCF_000146605.3 Meleagris gallopavo
GCGCCCCGTGCCTCCTCTGCTGCACACTGGACGGCCCGTGGAAGAGGCGCAGCTCAAACAGCCCCGCGTGGTTCTCACCCGCCTGGCACTGCCGCCCGGATGCATCTCCTGCCGGCTGGCAGACGAGCACCACGGGGACGGCACCGAGCCGCCAAGCGCCCACGCCCGCCTGCACCACCACCAAAGGCAGCACCACCGGGCACAGGCAGCACGCCGGCAGCATCCCAGCCACAAAGAGGAAGCTGCCACGCCGCCGCCATCTTCCAGGCCCCAGACGCCGGCGCTAGGCGAAGCTGCCTGTGTCAGCACGGCGGCCAGCACCAGGACTCGGGCCGCTTTCCTGGCACGCTCCCGCTCGG
>NW_011133520.1:0-438 GCF_000146605.3 Meleagris gallopavo
ACAAGGAAGAATACAAAGACCTATTAACACCATGACAAGCACGACAACACAGCAGAGAGGAAGGTGAAAGAAAGGCACAGAACTAGTTTATAGAACGAGGCAAGCAAACATGAGAACACGAGCCAGCCTAGAGTCTAACCTGCACTGCTGATAACAGCACACAAGACAGAGGTGGCCTGTCTACAGGTCCCTGGCCCTTCTCAAGTGCAGCAGATTAGAGCAAGCATCTACTCTAGCCACTGAACACGACATGGGATTTAGAAAAATTTTACTTGCTTTCCCCATCCTGGCACACAAGTGTTACTTGCAGAATATCTTCTGATCTTATAATTGGTTTTGTAGCCTCATCCTTGGGAGACTAAGTTAACCAACAAGATTTGTGCAGATTTGACCAGAAGATATGGACAGAACAGCCAACTATCCAGACATCCGTCCTCA
>NW_011133521.1:0-566 GCF_000146605.3 Meleagris gallopavo
ACATAAATGGGCTAGAGACCGAGGGGTGGACTTAACTATGGACGCTATTGCACAGGTTATTCATGATTGTGAAACATGTGCCATAATCAAACAAGCCAAAAGGATGAAACCACACTGGGGGGAAGGGCGATGGCTAAAGTATAAATACGGAGAGGCATGGCAGGTTGATTATATCACCTTGCCACGATCTCGCAGTGGTAAATGTTATGTGCTTACTATGGTGGAGGCAACAACTGGGTGGCTCGAAACCTATGCAGTACCCCATGCTACCGCCCGAAATACCATATTAGGTCTTGAGAAACAAGTCCTGTGGCGACATGGTACCCCAGAAAGAATTGAGTCAGATAATGGGACTCATTTTAAAAATTCTCTTGTAAATACTTGGGCCAAAGATCATGGCATTGAGTGGATTTACCATATTCCCTACCATGCACCAGCCTCTGGTAAAATTGAACGATACAATGGGTTGTTAAAACTATGCTGAAGCAATGGGAGGCGGTACATTTAAACACTGGGAGAAGCATTTGGCAGAAGCCACCTGGTTAGTCAATACCAGAGGATCTATC
>NW_011133522.1:0-540 GCF_000146605.3 Meleagris gallopavo
AAGCACACTGCAAGGAGCTGAGCTGCCCACCCACGGCTGTAAAGCGGCCCGGTGCTTGGACTCCTTGTTCTCAATGGCACCAGCTGCGTGCTGCTATGTTCACCAGATGTCTCTTGGAAGGCATGACATGTTCTTTGGTGCTGCCCAACAGCACACTGTCCCCATGGTTCCCCACCCTGTGGCAGGTTTCTAGCCTGATTTGTCTAACTCCCTTTCTGTACTCTTCCAGGGTGCTGTTTGTGCCGCTACAGATGAGGAGCGGCTGGCCAGAATGCAGGACATCATCCAGCAGCTGCCCGCTCCTCACTACAGGTCAGTGCTGCCCTCAGCCTGCTGAGCTCAGCCCTGCTGCACTTCAGAGGGCACTGGTGCCATTCCAGGCTTTGTGTCACGCTGCAACACGATGCCTGTGTGTGCTGAAGCGGTTGAAGGCTACACGGGGGGAATTTATTGGCTCAGTTCCTGGGCACGGGGGCACGGCTTGGTGCAGCTGATGGCTGCGGCTGTGCTGTGCTGGGCCTTGGTGCTGCAGCGTGGCAC
>NW_011133523.1:0-468 GCF_000146605.3 Meleagris gallopavo
GTAGCTGGACCGAGAAATCACGCGTCTCCCCGAATGCCTCTTTCAGCCGTCAGCAGCGGTCTCGTGTTTCTCGCTTGCCGAGAACGGGCCACTTCAGCCCGCAGCTTTTCTCCGACCAGTGAGCGGTCTCCTGTGCGACCATCGGAAAGGAGCGGTTTGCACTTCGCCTTGGCTACATGCAGAATGCACTACGCCTACCTCTGAATACTATGTCTCTGCCTTTATTTCGAGCCACAATCCATTCTAGTGAGGTTCTCCACTGCTACACATCTGCTTTCAGAGAAGAAAAGTGTGGAAGAGAAAACCCTCTGTAATAAGACAGCAGGAAGTTCGAGGAGAGACAGATGCAGTGCTCTCAGGGAGCGCGTTTCACAAAGTGGGGAGTGATCCTTTCAAGGCTTCTGAGAAAAAACCCCCCACTCGCAGGGAGTGCAGGAGGCTGAATTTGCAGTTGTCGGCATCGGAATC
>NW_011133524.1:0-527 GCF_000146605.3 Meleagris gallopavo
AATTACAGCCATCCAGCTTGAGATCCTCCAGGAAAGCAGAGCTCACAGCTCTGAAAGAAAGCAGGAATCACTCGCCCCATTCTAAGGGCTCACCCCACACCCCAAAGGAAGCAGTCTCCAGATTCACATGCTGCTCTTACAGCTAGCAGCCCTTCAGTGCACTTGGGATCCCCCAAAAAGAGAAGATCACAGCCCTGAAATAAAAAAGAAACCAATTACCCCATTCCAAGGGCCAATACTCCCCCACACTCTCAAGTGAAGGAAGCAGCTTCCAGGTCCAAATACCTACCAGCCCTTAAGTACACTCAGGGTTCCCTGCTAAAATAGAGAGAGAGCAGCTCCACAAAGGAGGTGAAAAAAGAAAAAAACATCATTCACTCCATCAGCAAAGAACAAGGCATACTCCAAAGGAAGCACACCCCAGGTTCAGATGCTGCCCCTACTCTTCCCAGCCCTTAAATGGGATCAGGGAGGGTGGAGCCTGGCTCTGCCCCATCCACAGCCCCAGAAATCAGAAGAGACGCAGA
>NW_011133525.1:0-513 GCF_000146605.3 Meleagris gallopavo
CCTCAAGTCTGAATCCAGTGCTGGGCTCTCAGAACAAGAGGGACATAAAGCTGAGGTACAGCAAAGGGCCATGAAGATGATCAAGGAATTGGAGCACCTCTTCTGTGAGGGTAGGCTGGGAAGAGAAGGGGACCATTAAGCTTAGAGAAGAGAAGGCTCAGAGGGCATTTTACCAAGTCTACAATTATCTAAAGGGAGAGTGTCAAGAGGATAGAGCTAGGCTCTTTTCAGTCGTGCCCAATGCCAGGCTGTGTACACAAACTAGAACACAGGATGTTCCCTATGAGTGCCAGGAAACACTTCCATGGTATGTGTGTGACTGAGCACTATCACAGGTTGGCCAGATTGGCTGCGGAGTCTCTTCCACAAAGATGCTCAAAGCAATTTGGACATGGTCCTGGGCAACCTGCTGTAGGTGCCCCTGCTTGAGTAAGTGTTGGGACCAGATGACCTCCACAGGGTCCTAACGCATCAATTAATTCTGTAATTTTGCTTACAAATTTTACATACTTC
>NW_011133526.1:0-636 GCF_000146605.3 Meleagris gallopavo
AAAAACCTCACAAAAACCAGAGGGCTGACTCATCCAAATGCTTGCTGCTTGCTTGGAAGCCCAAATCCTTCCAGCCTCCAATGTGGGGGCAACATCTCCTGGGTGTGATCATGAGGTGCCTGAACGAGAGGATGACCCAGGCTGGTTACACAGGAGTCATCTTAATTTCCCTGTTCTGTTACTTGAGATAACGCCATTGGGTGGCCCTCCTGTTGTTTTCTTAAAATTTGGTACCAGCCCTGGTGACTTTGGGCCAGAGGCCAAAAGGCTGCAACCGGTCCAGGAGCTTAAAGCCACAGCCCCAGTTAGAGGGGCCGGCCCCGGGCACGGGACCTGAAGCCACAGCCTGAGTGGCCGGCACCGACCCTGGGGATTAAAGCCCAGCCCCAGCCTGAGAGGCTGGCACGAGTCCTGGGCCTAAACCTGAAGCCACAGCACAAGCAGCCATCACCAGCTTCGGGCCTAAAGCCACAGCCTGAGAGGCCGGTGCCGGCCCTGAAGTCTGAAGCTCTGGCCAGAGAGCCCAGCACCAGCCCTGGGCCATAATGCCACAGCTACAGCCACAGAGGCCAGCACCAGAGCCGGGGCTTGAAGCCACATCTACAGCCAGACGGGCTGGCAGCGGCCGCGGAGCCT
>NW_011133527.1:0-736 GCF_000146605.3 Meleagris gallopavo
GATCCAGAATATATGCCATTGGCCCTCACAAACACCGATTGCCTCACAAAGATGTGGCACATCCCACCAGAAAGACCATTTCTAGCCCCCAAAAGATGGCATTTACTCCCAGAAACACCAGCTTTCTCACACATTCCTCACCTTTTCCCCCCCACATAAGACCTTTTCACCCAGAAATGACAGTTCTCTTAGGAATACCTCCCAATTCCCCCTAATCTGCTACACTACACTCCGCAGAATGACACTTTCTCCCCAAACTAGGACACTTTCTCCCAGAAAGGCCGCTTTTTCCCCCCAAAGTACACCGTTGGCTTCCAAAAAGTACACATTCTCCCCAAGAAATACCACCCTTCTCCAATACAATGACATTACCTCCCAGTAATGCTACCTTGGGCCCAAACATTGGACAGCTTCTCCCACAAGTACTACTTTTCCATCCAAAAGAGGACATCTTCTCCCCAAGAATGCTATTTTCTCCCGGAAACAAAGCAGCTTTCTCACAAATGGGTGGCATTTTCCAACCAACTATGCTACTCTCTCCCAGAAAGAGCACTTTTCTGACAAGTACCTTCCCTTTTCTCTCAAAAATACTGCTGGACACTCCTCAACAGGACATTTGCTCCCATCTACACCCCGTTTTCTCCCCAAAGGACCCCTTTTCACACCAAAAATACCACACTTGCCCTCCAAGAGAAGTCAGTCTTTCCCACAGTTGCCCACTTTTCTCCCACGTACT
>NW_011133528.1:0-728 GCF_000146605.3 Meleagris gallopavo
ATTCTAGAAGAGGAGATCAGATTAAGTCCTAGAGGAAATTCTTTTCTCCGAGATTGGTGAGGCACTGGCACAGGCTGCCCAGAGAAGCTGTGGATGCCCCATCCTTGGCGATGTTTGAGGCCAGGCTGGATGGGGCCCTATTCCAACCTTCTACGGCGGCAAATCTGGCACGGCAGGTGGTTGGGATTAGTTGAGCTTGTAAGGTCCCTTCCAACCCGAGTCTTTCTGTGATACTTTGGTAACAAACTCTGCTGCTGTACTGTAGCCACGACCTTAGCGTCGTATCTTCAATGTTTGTCTAAAGCGCACAGCCCCTGTGTCTACTGCTGCGTTATAGGCAGCAAGGAAAGTGTTAAGGATGTGCATGAAGACACATATGTGATTCAATATGAAGCTTGGTTGAGGGAACAGAAAGGAAACCCCAAAACACCCCCATGGTAGTAAGCTGCCCAAGCATATTCCTTGTAGCGTGGCTTGAGCTTTCATGACTGCAGTTGAGCTCAGCTTTAAGCTCTCTCTTCCTTTGGTGCCTTTTCACTGCAGTGACATTTTGGCTCCTTTCTTCTCTCTCCAGAGGGAAAACCTGCCCGCTCCCATTTTCCCAAACTTTTGTCATTCCCCTTTATTGCTTTATTTTAAGTTACAGTTTCATTGTTTTATTTCACCTGAGTGTTTGAGTGTTCCAATACTTTTACTAGACAGCCATAGGGAAATCCCACTGAAGGTGA
>NW_011133529.1:0-465 GCF_000146605.3 Meleagris gallopavo
TTCCCCTGCCTCATTTCTCATCTTCGCCTCAGCGAGCAGCTTTCTACCTCAGAGTCCTGTGCAAGTATGTCTTGAATACATTTGGTTGCCCTTGTACAGTGAGTTGGACTGTTTCTTGTGCATGCGCACAAATGATGACAAGATACCGAGAATTCAGAACTGCTGCCTCCAGTGCTGGAGGTTCTGTGCCTGACAGAGTCTTAAACATCCTGCTTTTCTCTCACCGTAAGACACAATGGTAGAACTGAACTGGTGGGATTAGTACCTCCAGTCTATTCACGTATATTGAAGGAAAAAATTGCTGGAACAGAGATGCCATTTGGTTTATCCTTAGGGTTTATGCCAAGGCTGCGTGCTCTGAAATGCTGGTACAGTTTGAGTGTCGGAAGTGGCCATGACCTTTCTGCTGCTATCAGTTCATTCCGGGGAATAACTGCAGCTGACTGCAGCGTTGGTTTGTTGTTC
>NW_011133530.1:0-677 GCF_000146605.3 Meleagris gallopavo
ACATTGGTCCAGGATTTTAGCAAGAAATCACACTTTGATTTAATAGTTCATATTTCTAACCATTACTTCAGGCTTGTTACCTAGAAAAAAATAAAATAAAATTGTACCAGCCAACTCTACAGCTACCTTGATGCAGACTTGTCAGGTCTATAATCATTGGTTTTAAGTCACCTCCAGGAAACTCCATCCTGGATTTTCTCCTTGTGAAGTCCAGCAAGGACTGGTCAAGAGTATTTCTGAACATGCCACCTTCATTGCCCTGGATTATAAATCTGTTTTAGAAATTATAGAAACTCATTTGGAAATGTTTTTCACTTATCAGATGACCATCATTTTAATATTGCTAGTTGTATCCAAGATGCTCAAATAACCTTTGCCTAAAGGACATGTCAGCTACAATGAAGACATGACATTTCATTTTAGTTACTGGGAAACAACACTCTCACATTCTTTCTACTGAGGGTGGAAAATTCCATTATTGAAAAAAAATTGTTCAACATCTTTTTGCATGACCTTATGGGGTTTTTATTTGGTGCATTTTGAAAGACAAAACTGTTATTATTTATTAAATCATTACAATGGCTTTGAAATATAGCTTGAATTAAAGGATCATTTAGATGCTTCCAGAAAACATCCATACTCTTGGCCCTTTCATGCCTTAGGGACAAAATGCACTT
>NW_011133531.1:0-1098 GCF_000146605.3 Meleagris gallopavo
GGGACAGGAAGGGTTGGGGTGGTACCGGCATCGGTCCGCGGACGGTGGGCTGCATCCAGGCGGGGTCCGGTGGCGGCACAGTCGCAGTAGCAAAAATGGCGTCGGGTGTCAGAGGCACCGTCAGCTCTCCTCGAGGGAATCTCTCTGTGGGGAAATGCCAGAAGGGTGCTGGGCTGAGAGCCGGGGCACTGGGGTGAGATCCGGGTCACGGGAGTGGGATCTGGGGTGCTGGGATGAGATCTGGGGTCACGGGGGTGAGATCTGGGGTCACAGGGTGACATCTGGGGTCACAGGGGTGACATCTGGGTCACAGGGTGAGATCTGGGCGCTGGGGTCAGCTGGAGCATCAGAGCAGGGGAGCCTGCTGCCTTACCTGCCATGACAGCTGGAGAGTGGCAGTTAGGGGAGCCCCTCCCCCCAGGGGGGTTCCGTGACCGTTGGGGTCAGCCCCTTTCCCCCAGGCTTGCGATGGTTTGACTTTTCGTCCCCAAACATCCTTCGATCCCAGCCGTTTCCCATCCCAATGATCAGTGACCATCCCGACGGGCATTTTGCAGCCCAGTGCTCTTCCTTCCCAAGGGTCTGCCCGTCCCAGGGGGGATTTGCCATCGCTGCAGTGCGTTCTCACCCCAGGAATGGTTTCCCCTCCATGTCCAGTAAGGATATCCCGTCCAAGTGATTGCCAGTTGTCACCGCCCAAATTCGTGTTTAAGCAGCCCCTGGCTACGAACTTAAACTGCCAGCAGTAATTACCGGCTCTTGAAAGTGGGAGCAGCCGTGGTCGGCCAGTTAGACCTATGGCAGCAATGAAAAGGAGTGATTTCTGTGGGACAGCCCTGATGCAGCTGAGAGCAGTGCAGGAATGAGTCAATGCCCGTGCAGCGCATGCCGACTCGTTGCTGTGAGCTGGTCCTGTGTGCCTCGAAGCACGTCCCTAACTTTATATCGTGGACTTTTCTCCTGGCTTGGCTGTATCTCGGGCATTGCTAGCGAGGACAGAACAGACAGCGTTGTCTTTCTGCTCTTCCTCTTCTGTGTCTTCCCTTTCTTGCTCTTCTCTTCAGCTACACTTCAGCTCCTCTCCCTCAGTGTTAGCCA
>NW_011133532.1:0-751 GCF_000146605.3 Meleagris gallopavo
GCGATGGTCTGCATGGGACTGACGGAACATTGGACGGATCTGCACCTCATGACCGTATGCCTCCGGTAACATCATCGAGCGCTGGCCCATAGAAGGATGTCAACTTTCACCCATCGTCACTCATCTTGAAATTTACCAACGTGTGGCGATGAAATTGTATAAGCGTCACGGTGTATCGGATCTCTGTATTAGGGAAAGCTCACCCTTTTAGTCAACCTAATCATTGGTTCACGCCGTGAAGGGGTGGAATGTATGGGGCTGCTGAATCACGGCCTGAACCTTTGATTGATCACCTGAGGCGAGCAATGAGTCAGCCACGGGAGCACAGGTGAAGGCAATTCAGCTGTGCTGCAGGGAAGGGGTGGAGCCTGGCTCCACCTCTCCTAGACCCATTTAAGAGCTGACTGCCAGTGGGGAAGGATCTCTCTCTGGAGATCCGCTCCATCAGGAGTTCGTCTGGCGAGCCCAGGACAGGGTGAGTGACTTTCTCTTATTTCTCCAATATAAATGCTATTAGCCGAGCTCCTGGATATGGATCTATACCATCTGTATATCCATTGATTAAACAATTGGCGAGCCAGGCAATTGTTTGATGTAAATCCACTTTACATCATGTCTCTTTTATGGGGTTTCTGTGAATGGGTCAAGGGGGAGAACACCATTCCCCTAGTTAAAATGATCCCCGGGCAGATCCCAGGGTTTCTGGGATCTCCTTCTTTATCAACTGGCAACTATAATTGAGAAATGGGGT
>NW_011133533.1:0-524 GCF_000146605.3 Meleagris gallopavo
TAATGACTGGTGTGAATGACTTTGATCACTGCAGGAATAAGAAACTTGAGGTTAATCTGTTTTGGTCATCTCTAGCAGCAGACACGTGCACACCACATTGCCCTGGGCAGAAGAAAATAACATCGAATGGCGATTCCACCTGCCGTATAATCCGACAGGGGCAGGCCTCATTGAACGTTATAATGGTATTCTTAAGGCTGCCTTGAAGACAGACTCCCAGTCCCTGCAGGGGTGGACAAAATGACTGTATGAAACCTTGCGAGACCTGAATGAAAGACCCTGGGATGGCAGACCCAGTGCCCTGAGAATGTTGCAGGCAACATGGGCCACCCCGCTTAGGATCCAAATTACGGGCACTGATCATCAGGTAAGACCCCAGATTGGTAATGAAAATCATCTTCTGCTCCCTGCCCCTGAGAATTTAGATCCTGGCACCCACAGAATAAAATGGCCGTGGAAGGTGCAGGTAGGACCCAGGTGGTGTGGCCTACTTGCACCTTGGGGGAGATTGCTGGAGGTGGAAT
>NW_011133534.1:0-459 GCF_000146605.3 Meleagris gallopavo
TGATTTTTGCTGATGTAAATGTAAGAGCTGGCCTGCCCAAAGGACCTGGCCACAAAAGCTGTCAGCCTGTGGGCAGAGCACATATGTCACATCCAGGAAATAGAATGGATGCTAGGTTTGGGATGACAGCTCCAACTCTGGCCACTCACCATGTGTTGCCCTGGGTGTCAGACTTCCCAAAGGCACTGTAGGAGCCATCATCATGTTTGTAGAGCAGCTGACGCTGATAACCTATGAAGACAGGGGCAAAAGCAACTCTTAGTGTGAAAACATGTACCATCTCAAACTGTGCTTTTAATGTAGGAAGAAGGCTTTTACAGCAAGAGACTTCACCAGCTCCTACAGAGACATTGAGCCAAACTTACTATATCACAATGTCTTGAGCATCCCACAGTATCAGAGTGACAAGAAAAGTTGCACAGCATCACTGAAGTGTGCCATGCAGCTGCTCTACATTAC
>NW_011133535.1:0-629 GCF_000146605.3 Meleagris gallopavo
ACACGCGTACTTCATTTAGATGTATTTTTGGAACAAGCTGAAAAAGAGGGCAACCAGCAAAATCAAGCTGGTGGCTGCACACGGCTGAGCTGGCTGTGCCAGACGGAAGGGACTTTCAGTGCATTTGCCCGCTGGGATTCTCTCCCTTGCAGGTGACGCTGATCAAGCCCCGGGCAGCACGGGGCTGGAGCCGAGAGCTCGGTCCATCCGCAGGTGTCGGCAGCGTGCGCTACAGCTTTTTCCTGGCTGGGGTGCGAGGCCGAAAAGGCGTGGAGGGCGTGGCTCCGGGCCAGCCAGCAGATGTCACAGCGCAGATGACATCACCCGGAGCCCCGTGCTGTCACAATGCACTGCCGTGACGACGCCGGGCCCTCCCCAAGGACAGCTGGCCGCTGGCTCCAGGCGCCTCATTCGTGAGCTGCGCTGCCCGCAGCCGCTCGCCGTGCCCGTGCCCGAGAGCAGCCCAGCAGCAGACTAGCTCAGCCTCGTCGCGCTCGTCCTCCAAGGCTCACAGAGGTGAGGGAGAGCTCCAGCACACCTCAGGCTGCAGACGCCCGGCCGGCGGGATGGCGGGTCTTAGCCTCCCGCTGGCGGGCGAGGGCGTGCAGCACGAGACCGGCAGGACTGCC
>NW_011133536.1:0-496 GCF_000146605.3 Meleagris gallopavo
AGGCGAGACTTGAATATCTCCAGAGAAGGAGACTCCACAACCTCACTGGGCAGCCTGTTCCAGTGCTCCGTCACCCTCACCATGAAGAAGTTCTTACGCACATTCGTGCGAAACTTCCTATGCTGCAGCTTATGTCCGTTTCCCCTCGTCCTGTCTCCACGTACCACTGAAAACAGACTGGCCTCACCACACCTCAGATATTTATAAACCTGGATCAGGTCCCCTCTCAGTCTTCTTTTCTCAAGGCTAAACAGACCCAGTTTAACTTAGCCTTTCTTCATAGGGGAGATGCTCCAGGCCCTTCACCATCTTTGTGGCCCTCCGCTGGACTCTTTCCAAGAGATCCCTGTCTTTTTTGTACTGGGGAGCCCAGAACTGGACACAGTACTCCAGATGAGGCCTTACCAGGGCAGAGTAGAGGGGGAGGATCACCTCCCTCGACCTGCTGGACACGCTCTTCTTAATGCACCCAGAATGCCATTGGTCCTTTTTGGCC
>NW_011133537.1:0-388 GCF_000146605.3 Meleagris gallopavo
CGACCCATCACTGAAGATCCACATCTCAAGATCCACATCTGAACCATCTTTTCTATCGCCCGTCTTCCCTTCCCCATCTCCCCACATGACCAGCATTCGTAATAAACTGGACGGGCCAACATCTGCCCTTCGTGTATCAATCTCGCCGTCAGGTGCACATAGAGGAGAACCTCCTCTGGCTCTGATAATAGGGACCAGACAGTGCCATCTCCTTGAAGAAAAGCAGAGGGACGATGGCGACTCTCCCAAGGCCCCTTGGCTCTGGCAGATGGGGTGGCCACATTCCTTGGAGCCCTGGGACCCCGAGTTCCTCATTTCCAATGCGGTGCTCTCTTCCGGTCACACAGAGCACACCAAAGCCCACGATTTAGCAGCATGTGAAAGGTGC
>NW_011133538.1:0-386 GCF_000146605.3 Meleagris gallopavo
CGGGCAGCAATATCTTTCCACAGCTCAGCAGCCCAAATAGGTTTACCCTTTCTTTGCCAGTTGTTTTGCTCCCACTGCTGTAACCACCCCCATAGAGCATTTGCCACCATCCATGAGTCAGTGTAAAGATAAAGCACTGGCCACCTCTCCCGTTCAGCAACATCCAAGGCCAGTTGGACAGCCTTTACCTCTGCAAATTGGCTCGATTCTCCTTTTCCTTCAGTGGCCTCTGCAACTTTTCATGTGGGGCTCCACACAGCAGCTTTTCCATCTGCGGTGTTTCCCCACAATACAACACGATCCATCTGTGAATAGGGCATATGTCTTCTCATTTTCGGGTAGTTCATTGTATGGTGGGGCCTCTTTAGCACGTGATACCTCTTCTG
>NW_011133539.1:0-429 GCF_000146605.3 Meleagris gallopavo
CTGGAAAGTAGCACGTTTGGAGGCAGAAATGTACAAGCTTTCTGGCACGGATAATCCTCTAAATTCATTTACTGAGATCCTGGGTTTCAGAAGCAAAGGGATTAGTTCTCCCTCTCTCACAAGAAGGGAGAGAATTCAGAATCCCAACCCCGAAGATCTCTTATGAGCTACCTATGCAGGATGGTAAAGGTACAGAGATAGCCATTGGGATGCCAGTGCTTCTTGATGAGCAGGAACGCCATTCCCTCCTTCATTACTCAGCTAAAAATACAGAGTCGTGCTGCCTATCCTGGACTAAAATCCCCTCTAACAAATCCAGTTTTAATTGGCTCTTATTTAATAGGCAGTTGTACCGTGTCAAGGGTTCATCATCCCAATTACTATGGCCTATGAAGTCTCCATCTACTGTCCATATTTTCTTTCTCGCGT
>NW_011133540.1:0-461 GCF_000146605.3 Meleagris gallopavo
TCTCCTGCAAGTCAGGATGAGGCTGAGAACAGCCAGCGTCCCTTTTGGACAGATAGAGGTTTGGCTGTGCTAGTGATCTGCTTGATCAGAACGTGGCTTTCCAAGACGATCCTTAATCCCCAAGTTGAGCAAGCTAAGCAGAAGGAGTGCATTAAGCTCCATTGGAACGCGCAGACATGTGGCCCAATCCTCCCGTGTTTATGTCTGGACTTGGGGAAATCCTAGAATCCTCGGAGAATGTCTTGGGATGGAGGATTAGATCATCAAGCTTCAACCCCTGTGTCTGAGGCTGGGCTGCCAGCATCCACATTTCATGCGGGACTAGACCAGGCTGCCCACGGCCCCGTACATCCTGGCCTTGGTCTCCTCCAGGGATGGGGGATGGGGGAAAATGCATTTTGTATGTACTTGTTGGTAATGTTCTTCCCGTTTTGACGTGTCAAATGTGTTGTGCTCGGCCT
>NW_011133541.1:0-541 GCF_000146605.3 Meleagris gallopavo
CTGAAACTAAGGAAGTTTCAGCCTGGCTATTTCTCCAGCCTGCTGGCATCTAGGCAGATGAGTGAAAAAATGACTGTCCAGGTTTAATGCATTTAGGAACTTTTGTAATAGTTGGCTACGCAGACTTACCCGAGACACACTACTTTAAAACTGAGACAAGAAGTACTCATTTCTATACTCAGAGAAACAAAAACATAGTCTGATAGTATGAAATAACACATAGACATATGATGTGTGGTAAGAAGAAGAGGTCAGAGTTACCTCCAATCAGCTTATGGATAACCCAAGAAAGGTATCACTCACAGTCCAAAGGTAAGGAAGGAATAGCTTACCTTGCCCCAAAGATAACGGCTTGCTAGAAAAATCCCAGAAAGAAGCAATTTTTTAAATAGAGATCTTTTCTCCTGGCTGTCAGCCCTTAAATCGAGGTTCGGGAGGTGTGGGCCTTGGGTCCACCCCTTCTGCTTGCACAGGTAAATTGCTTGCACCTGTGCTCCTAGGCCATGCCTCTTCAACAAGTGCTCAATCACTGTTTCAGGCC
>NW_011133542.1:0-333 GCF_000146605.3 Meleagris gallopavo
GAAAAGTTGGTGAAAAGTGATTAGAAATCTAGAGGTACATTAGAATAAAGTTGCAGTTCATACAATACTTAGAAGGCTTACTTTTTTCCCATTGAGAGTATTTAAAAGCTGATGTCAGAAATCTGACGTCAGTGCATAACTGAGAAGTTCTCAATTCTTTTGCAAACATGCAGCAAATTAAATTTTAAAAAGGGAAAAAAAAAAAGGAAGAAAAAAAAAGGGGAAAGAGAGCTCAGCCAGAATAATAATAATTAAAAAAATATAACCTAGGTCCATAAACACTTAACAAATTGATTCTGTACTCTTATGTGTATGTGGTGTGAACGCACACAC
>NW_011133544.1:0-607 GCF_000146605.3 Meleagris gallopavo
TGAGGAAAGGTTGAGGGAACTGGGCTTGTTTGGCTTGGAGAAGAGAAGGCTCCAGGGAGACCTCAGTGTGGCCTTCCAGTACTTGAAGGGAGCATATAAACAGGAGGGGGAACGGCTGTTTGTGAGGGTGGATGGTGACAGGACAAGGGGGAATGGCTTTAAACTGAGACAGGGGAGGTTTAGGTTGGATATGAGGAGGAAGTTTTTCACCCAGACATGGTGAGGCACTGGACCAGGCTGCCCAAGGAGGCTGTGGATGCCCCATCCCTGGAGGCATTCAAGGCCAGGCTGGATGTGGCTCTGGGCAGCCTGGGCTGCTGGTTGGCGACCTGCACACAGCAGGGGGTTGGAACTGGATGAGTGCTGTGGGCCTCTGCAACCCAGGCCATTCTATGATTCTATGATCTCTGCATACCCTGTATGCACACATACCTGCACTCACAGCTCTGTGAGCGAATGCCGCTCGCATGACACAGCCAACATGCAGACGGTGGGAAATGTCAGGAGGAAAGACGCCCTGCTACGATCCTTCATTCTCCTCTCTTTAATGAAGGCACTGGGGCACAGCTGCAGCCCCATCCTGAGATGTGGGTCGCTGCAGGATTCC
>NW_011133544.1:5931-6849 GCF_000146605.3 Meleagris gallopavo
AGTTTGATTAGAGAGCTAAACACCTTATTTATGTCACGGAGTTAACGAGATCAATCTACACCCGTGACAGGGGGCGGTAGACCCCTGCCTCCCCTTCCCAGCCCACAAAATGGGAAGGAAGGGAGGAAAACAAAAAAAACAAGCGGCAACAATCTATGGAGGAAAACTTATTTTACTAATTATGATATCGGAATGCAAGATAACACAATATAATACAATCTGAATTGAAATTGAGACTAATAAATCAAATAAAACAGGAGAGAGAGAGAGTTCCCGATACCGATTCAAACCTGAAAAGCTTGGAACGGCCAGGAAAGCACCCTCCAGCACCCACTGCCAGGCAGTAAGAGACCGCCCCACCCGGAAGGGTCAGATCCCATGACTTCTGTAACGTATAGGGATAGGTGCCTGGAATTGGAGCATTAACACTTGAACTCCCAGTATACTACATGATGTATTGATGCGGAATACTGAGAACCAAACCAAACAAAAAAATATAAAACCATGACATTCCACCCCTTATTCTACATCACTACATCATGCTTAATTTATATACATATATAAGCGAAAAAGATGATTAAAATGCATTACACACACGTCTATATACATATACATAGAATTATCGACTGCACTCCCCCAGCATCTAGTTTCCTTGTGGTACACATTGAACATCCCCGTTTTTTTGCATTACCCACCAAGTGGTCCCAGGTCCCTGGGCAAAAACAGTACCACGGAGTGGGTTGCCCTTTCCAGAAGCTGGAAGAACCCAAACTGCTTTTCCCAACATGTTCTTTACATGTACAACAGGGACTTTATCTCCGTCTACAGTAAGTAGGGAGCTGGATTGGGTAGGACCATCACGATTGATAGATCCTCTGGTATTGACTAACCAGGTGGCTTCTGCCAAATGCTTCTCCC
>NW_011133544.1:8794-9478 GCF_000146605.3 Meleagris gallopavo
GTCGCCCCACACAACGATATCATCAATGTACTGCAGGTGCTCAGGAGCACTGCCTTGTTCCAATACAGTTTGGATCAACCCATGGCAAATGGTTGGGCTGTGTTTCCACCCCTGGGGCAAACGGTTCCAAGTATACTGAACGCCCCTCCATGTGAAAAGCAAACTGTGGCCTACATTCTTTGGCCAAAGGAATGGAAAAGAAGGCATTAGCAATGTCAATGGTGGCATACCATTTGGCTGCCTTTGACTCTAGTTCATATTGGAGCTCTAACATGTCCGGCACAGCAGCACTCAGTGGGGGTGTGACTTCATTCAGGCCACGGTAGTCCACCGTCAGTCTCCATTCTCCACTGGCTTTACGTACTGGCCATATGGGGCTGTTAAAGGGTGAGTGAGTTTTGCTGATCACTCCCTGATCCTCTAGTTGACGAATCAACTTATGAATGGGGAGCAAGGAATCCCTATTGGTGCGGTACTGCCATCTGTGCACCGTTTTTGTGGCAATCGGTACCTGTTGCTCTTTTACTTGCAGCAACCCCACAACAGACGGATCTTCTGATAGGCTAGGCAAAACAGACAGCTGCTTAATGTTGTCTATGTCCACAGCAGCTATCCCAAAGGCCCACCGATACCCCTTAGGACTCCTTGAAATCGCCCCCTTCTGAGGTAATCGATACCTAGTAT
>NW_011133545.1:0-802 GCF_000146605.3 Meleagris gallopavo
GGATTCCTCCTTTCCTCCACAGTTTTAAGCGCCCGATGGATCTGGGTGTCATATTCGCGCTTTAAGAGGCGTTGGTCCTGGGAGTGGGAGTCTGGGGTTTTACCTCTGCGGGGGCCTCTTGGCCAACATCCCCACCGTTTTACGCCTCTGCCTCCTTCGCCTACTCTTTTGCTTAGAGCAGCGAGGCGTTTCATCTTCTCGGCAGCAGTCGTATTCTTCAGGGGTCCCTCTTTTTGCCCCTTATAGGCTTACTCAACTCTCCATCAACCACTTCCAGGCTCTCAAGGTTTTACCCCCGTGAAGCGCACCAACCCCTCCTTTGGGCCAATTCCCGTTTCAAAAGAGTCCCATCATAGGGCTCTAAATAATCTCTGTAGAAACTTGACCAATCAGTTACAGGTCCCGGGTATCTCAGAAGAGATATCCATAGGTATAACGGATCCACCAGTTATCCTTACAGAAGTCGGTTAGTACTCACAAGGTTGAGCTACAGACTCTCTCATTTGTGCTTATTAGATCTTTCTTCTCAGTTTGAATTTCAGTCCCCCAGGCTTTTCAGATACTTCCCACTGATCCTCTAGAATGGGTCCTTTTACACGACTTATATGCATCCATCCATCCCCATTCGGCTGTCCGGACGGCAGCTTCTGTGGTAAACAGAACAACAAAAGGCCCTTCCCATCCAGGGGTGGGGGATACCTCCCTCCAACTCTTGATCAATGCTCGGTCTCCTGGTTTCAACTGATGGATTGCCATATTCAGGGGTGGCCTCTGTACAAGCAGGCCTCTCCTTCTGAGCTCG
>NW_011133546.1:0-725 GCF_000146605.3 Meleagris gallopavo
GAAAGCCTTAGCCACAGCCGGAGAGGCCGGCACTGTCCCCGGGACTTAAATCCATAGCCTGAAAGGCTGACACCGGCTCCAGGGCCCAAAGCCACAGCACAGGAGGCCGGCACCAGCTTCAGGCCTAAAGCACAGACACAGAGCCCTACGCCGGCCCCGGGGCCTGAAGGTGCAGCCACAGCCCGAGAGGCCGGCACCAGGCCTGGGGCCCAAAGCCAGAGGCAGAGGCCAGCACCGGCCCTGGGGCACCAATGTGGCTTCCTGTTGGTTTCTGCTGATTCCTATAGGACTCCTTTGAACGTTCTGAGGCCATACTGGTCCTTACTGGTTGTTACTTAGCCATATTGCACTTTTCTGGTCCATACTGGTGTGCACTCCTCCCAGTTCCCACATATTCCTCTGGGACTCCACTGATCACTATGAGGCCATATTGCGTTTTAATTGGGCTGCACAAGAGTCATCTTCACTTCTGTTACTTTAGTTCAATTAACCCCCATTCCGTTAACCCCATTTATCCCATTGGTGACCCTGGTGTTGGTTTCCTAAAATTTAGATGTAGGAGGTGACCACTCGCTTTGCCTATGATGAAAGCACAGAAGTGATGCGGGCACACGCTGAGGTCACAGTCGTTGCTGGGCTGGGAGCGTTTGTGCCACAGCTGGTGAGCAGAGCTGGTGCTCTGGTGAGCGTGCTGCACACGGAGACTGAGCTCTGTGCTTTTCTTG
>NW_011133547.1:0-859 GCF_000146605.3 Meleagris gallopavo
GGGGAGTCGGATCACATCGCAAACCTACCTGCATACAAGCAGCGCACCAACATGGGGTGCATGATGTTCATTACCTGCTGGACACATCTCACACCACTGACTGGAGGAGCCCAGGCAATCCTTCAACTCCATCAGGCTGCAAAATGAAATCAGAAGAGACGCAGAACATAATTTACAACACAACAAGGATGCACACAATGCCCTTAAAAAACACCCACCGCATGGATGCAATTAGCACATAGCCCTATGAATGACAGCCATCCAGCTTGAGATCCTCCAGAAAAGCAGAGCTCACAGCTCTGAAAGAAAGCAGGAATCACTCACCCCATTCTAAGGGCTCACCCCACACCCCAAAGGAAGCAGTCTCCAGATTCACATGCTGCTCTTACAGCTAGCAGCCCTTCAGCGCACTTGGGATTCCCCCAAAAAGACAAGATCACAGCCCTGAAAGAAAAAAAGAAACCACTTACCCCATTCCAAGGACCAATACTCCCCCACACGCTCAAGTGAAGGAAGCAGCTTCCAGGTCCAAATACCTACCAGCCCTTAAGTACGCTCAGGGTTCCCTGCTAAAAAACAGAGAGAGCAGCTCCACAATGGACGAGAATAAAAATAAATAAATAAATAAATAAAAATCACTCACTCCATCACCAAAGAACAAGGCATACTCCAAAGGAAGCACTCCCCAGGTTCAGATGCTGCCCCTACTCTTCCCAGCCCTTACATGGGATCAGGGAGGGGTGGAGCCTGGCTCTGCCCCACTCCACAGCCAAACTGCCCCAAGCTGTGCTCGCAGGGCTGCACCCCGCCCCAGGTGCGGGTTCCACAAAAACAGGAGGGCAAGGGAATGCCCAGGCAA
>NW_011133548.1:0-536 GCF_000146605.3 Meleagris gallopavo
TTGACCAAAGAATCACCGTTGGATTTCACAGGAATTATCTCTATTGAAGAAAACTAATTATGCTTCTAAAAGTTTGCAAGACTGGATCTAAATTGGTTAAAGGGTAATTTAAACTTAAGTAAACACCACCACAAAGTAGCACTTCTAATAACATTTTTTAATTCCACTTTCCTCTTACTCAGACAACCAGACACAATTAACAAGTTTTGCTCCTTTTATTTTCCACCTCACATCAGCTCAGAGCTGAGGCTTTGATACTGAGTTTAATTGCTTCCTGTTGCCCCATGTCACACCTGTATTCACTTAATGTCTCAGGAAAACATGACAACTGGAAAGTACAATATTGCAGAAAATGGGGTACTCATATTGAAAAAGAGACCATGATGTTATATGGAATTGTTAATCAGTATAGTATGAAATAGCTCCAAGGAAGAATTATCGGTAAGAAAAGCAGTACAAAGAACCAAAGGTGCATAGCTGCCCAGTTGGTTGCACTTGGGCAGAAACCTTCAGTATCTTTTATGGAAGGAAAGCGT
>NW_011133549.1:0-390 GCF_000146605.3 Meleagris gallopavo
AATAAATTACTGCACTCAGTGCACTCTATTAAAAATTATAGCAATGGAGAAAGATTGTTTCTTCACTGAACTGAAAGCTGCTTGTTTCATAGTGATCAGTAATCATGACTACTTTGTATTCGGGAAAGGAAATACCTGTACAGATACTTAGATAGGAAAATGCAAGTGATACAGCAGGAATTCGTTTTGAAAAGAACTAGATAAAATTACCTAAAATTCTGAGCAGGATTTTCAGTCAAGCAAAAATGTTTTCTGACAAGGAAAATGGAAACCCAAATTAGAAGTAGATGTTAAGGATGACACAGCAACACACCATGCAAGACGTCTGCCAATCCATTTTCCAGAAGACACTGGCGTAAATTGGAATGTAATGCATGCTTTTCTCACAGG
>NW_011133550.1:0-495 GCF_000146605.3 Meleagris gallopavo
ATGTCTCCACCCACTAATAAGAAAGAGACACAATCGTTCCTGGGTGTAGTGGGTTTTTGGAGAATGCATGTTCCAAACTACAGCCTCATTGTAAGCCCCCTTTATCAGGTGACACGGAAGAAGAATGATTTTATGTGGGGTCCTGAGCAGCAGCAGGCTTTTGAGCAGATTAAACAAGAGATAGCCCGTGCCGTGGCCCTGGGGCCAGTACGGATGGAACAGGATGCGAAGAACATCCTCTACACTGCTGCTGGAGAGAAAGGTCCCACTTGGAGTTTGTGGCAAAGAGCCTCAGGAGAGACCCGAGGCCGACCCCTGGGATTCTGGAGTCGGGCGTACAGAGGGTCTGAAGAGTGCTACACTCCAACTGAGAAGGAGATCTTAGCCGCGTATGAGGGGGTTCGGGCTGGCTTCCGAAGTAATCGGTACAGAAACACAGCTCTTCTGGCACCTCGACTGCCAGTGCTGAACTGGATGTCAAGGGAAGGGTCCCTC
>NW_011133551.1:0-531 GCF_000146605.3 Meleagris gallopavo
CAGCATCATAGAAGGCCACCAAGTTGGTCGAGCACGACCTCCCCTTGGTGAACCCATGCTGACTACTCTTGATAACCTCCTTTTCTCACAGTTGTCTGGAGATGGTATCCTGCACAAGCTGTTCCATCACCTTTGCAGGGACAGAGGTGAGGCTGACAGGCCTATAATTACCCGGGTCTTCCTTCTTGCCCTTTTTGAAGACCGGAGTGACATTGGCTATCCTCCAGTCTTCAGGGACCTCCCCTGTTATCCAAGACCTCTCAAAAATGATGGAGAGCGGTTCGGCAATGACCTCCGCCAGCTCCCTCAGCACACGTGGATGCACCCCATCAGGTCCCATGGACTTGTGGACTTTAGTACTGCCTAGGCGCTCACGCCTGTCCCCTTTCCTGACTAAAGGGAAGTCTCCCATTCCCCAGACCCTCTCACTAACCTCCAGGGTGTGGGATTCCAGCGGGAGAGCCTTTCACTGAAGACAGAAGTAAAGAAGGCATTCAGTATCTCTGCCTTCTCAGCATCCCCCGTTACGAG
>NW_011133552.1:0-493 GCF_000146605.3 Meleagris gallopavo
ACAGGCCACGGTGAGGAGCTGAGGACAAATGAGGAAGATTTCAGGGTGAGGAGCACATCTGCAGAGAAAGCTGCAGGAAATGCACTCGGTCCTTATCATGGGCACATAGGAAGGAACGGCAAGTCTAGGAACAGTTGTTTCTCTTCCTGGTGTGCAGCAGGCGCTCGCCAGGCAATGCCAAGATGCATCTCTCTCCACCCAGACTGATCAGCAATGGCACTGACCCAGGCAGGTGGCCTTGCCCATTTTGCCCCATCCTTTCCTGCGCTCTTTCTCCAGGAAGGTCGATTGTTTAAGATGCCAGGAGACCGTTCAGAGGGAAACCAAAGCTACGGCTGCAGTTCACAAGGAGCAAACAGTGCCACTGCAAGCACAAAGCAAGCTCTCTTGAGCAGCTCAACCAACAGTGAAGCCAAACAGGAGCAGACTATGTTTGCTGTTCTGCAGCTATTTCAAGGGAAAAGTCAGCAGGGGACAAACACCACAACCGAGA
>NW_011133552.1:2668-3331 GCF_000146605.3 Meleagris gallopavo
GGACGCAGCACACACTGCTCCTCCCCTCATTCCAGCCACTTATGACATCGATAGGGGCCACCAGGCTGCTCCACCATGACGGACAGGTGGGAGGCAAGAGCACTGGTCACAGGTCCAGAAGATTCCACCATGCCACCCCAACGTTCTAGAATCAGTGGGCGGTTGGAATTCTACCTCAGCCGAATCCTGGAGAAGCTGGCACGGCGTTGTCATGACCAAAGCGCAGGACCTGGCGCTTGAAATGTAAATAAAAGCAAGAAATAAAAGCAATCTATCCCAGTTTTCTTCACCTGAAAACTTCTGGATTCCTCGATTCCTCTTTAGCGTTCAGAGCTAAAAGGCTCCTAAATAACTTCACAAAAAGTAGAAATTATATGAAGGATGAGTACGTTTCTCAGCATTATCTTTAGAAAATAGTTTCATCTTGCCAAAGCAGCTCCTTTTGGCTTTGCAAGGGCAAGGAAATCCATTGTAGTTTTCGTTGTACTTTTAACCAGACAAGAATTCCAAGTCAAGTACCTCACCTTTCCAGCAGTCCAGAGCATCAACAGACAGAATCTGTTGTGACTGGACAGCGTTGATTGTCAGCTATTTGCAAGGGGATTATCCAAATTATGGATTCGGTGGGCTGTACTTTCTCTTTGCTCCCAAGTCTACTGTGTT
>NW_011133553.1:0-585 GCF_000146605.3 Meleagris gallopavo
TTTTCTCCCAGAAACGCCACATTTCTCCATGAAAGATGACATTTGGTGCCAGAAATACCCATTTTCTCCTGACAAACACAACGTTTTCTGCCAGAAATACCAGTTTAGTCCCCGAAAAATATGGCATTTTCTCCAAGAAATACCAGCTTTGTGCCCTGAAATATGACTTTTTCTCCCAGATATACCAGTTTGCTTCCGCAAAAATATGACAATATCTCCAAGTCATAGTAATTTTTCTCCCCCCCAAAAATATTATATATTCTGCCACAAAATCCCAGTTTTCTCCCCAAAAAATACACCATTTTCTGCCAGGAACTGCAGTTTTTCTACCCAGAAATATGATATTTTCTACCAGAAATCCCAGTTTTTCTCCCAGAAAATTACGAGAGTTTTCACCACAAAATGCCAGTTTTCTGCCCGAAAAGTATGACATTTTTCTGGCAGGAACTGCAGTTTTCTCCCGGAAATATGACATTTTCTCCCAGAAAAAATCCGTTTTCTCCCCAAAAAATACGGCAATATCTCCCAGAAACACCCGTTTTCTCCAAGAAATATGACATTTTCTCCCAGAAATACCCGTTTTCT
>NW_011133554.1:0-1228 GCF_000146605.3 Meleagris gallopavo
CAACAGGGGAGGTCCCTGAAGACTGGAGGATAGCCAATGTCACTCCAGTCTTCAAAAAGGGCAAGAAGGAAGATCCGGGTAATTATAGGCCTGTCAGCCTCACCTCCGTCCCTGGAAAGGTGATGGAACAGCTTGTGCTGGATACCATCTCCAGACAACTGGGAGAAAAGGAGGTTATCAGGAGTAGTCAGCATGGGTTCACCAAGGGGAGGTTGTGCTCGACCAACTTGGTGGCCTTCTATGATGCTGTCACATGCTGGGTGGATGGGGGAAGAGCGGTAGATGTAATCTAACTTGATTTTAGAAAGGCATTTGATACTGTCTCCCACGACATCCTTATAACAAAGCTGAGGAAGTGTGGGATAGATGAGTGGACAGTGAGGTGGGTTGAGAACTGGCTGATGGCAGAGCGCAGAGGGTCGTCGTTGGTGGTGCAGAGTCTGGCTGGAGACCTGTAACCAGTGGTGTCCCGCAGGGGTCTGTGCTGGGTCCGGTCTTGTTCAACATCTTCATCAATGACCTTGTTGAGGGGATAGTGGCCACCCTCAGCAAGTTTGCTGATGATACGAAGTTGGGAGGATTGGCTGACACGCCTGAAGGCTGTGCTGCCATTCAGCGAGACCTGGACAGGCTGGAGAGCTGGGCAGTAAGAAACTGGATGAGGTTCAACAAAAGCAAATGTAGGGTCTTACACCTAGGGAGGAATAATTGCATGCACAGGTACAGGCTGGAGGATGAGCTGCTGGAGAGGAGCTCTGCAGAGAGGGACCTGGGCGTCCTGGTGGACGACAGGTTGGCCATGAGCCAGCAGTGTGCCCTCGTGGCCAAAAAGGCCAATGGCATTCTGGGGTGCATTAAGAAGAGCGTGGCCAGCAGGTCGAGGGAGGTGATCCTCCCCCTCTACTCTGCCCTGGTAAGACCTCATCTGGAGTGCTGTGTCCAGTTCTGGGCTCCCCAGTTCAAAAGACAGGGATCTCTTGGAAAGAGTCCAGCGGAGGGCCACAAAGATGGTGAAGGGCCTGGAGCATCTCCCCTATGAAGAAAGGCTGAGTGAACTGGGTCTGTTTAGCCTTGAGAAAAGACGAGAGGGGACCTGATCCAGGTTTATAAATATCTGAGGTGTGGCGGCCATAGCGGTGAGGCCAGGCTCTTTTCAGTGGTACGTGGAGACAGGACGAGGGGAAACGGACATCAGCTGCAGCACAGGAAGTTTCGCACCAATGTGTGT
>NW_011133555.1:0-573 GCF_000146605.3 Meleagris gallopavo
ACCTGTGCCACTGCCTCAGCACCCTCACTGTACAAGACATTTTCCTTAGATTTCACCTCCATTTTCCCTTGTTCTTTCCTTTAGGTATTGAAAGGCTGTTACCAGGTTCCCTTGGAGCCTTCACTTCTCCAGGCTGAACAGCCCAGCTCTCCTTGCTTACAGGAGAGGGGTTCCATCCTTGGGTTCGTGTTTGTGGCTGTACTCTGGATGCACTCGCACAGCTCCATGTCTCCCTGCACTGAGGCCTCCGCATCTGGACGCAGCACTGCAGCTGAGGCCTCACCAGCGCAGAGCAGAGGGATGGGGATCTCCTCCCTTCGCCCGCTGACTGCGCATCTTTGGATGCAGCCCAGGATACGGTTGGCTTTCTGGGCAGGAAGGGCCCACTGCTGGCTTGTGTCCAGCTCCCACCCACCAGTACTCCCAGGCCTTATGGAGCAGGACTACGCTCAGTCCTTTCATCCCCTAGCATGTTTTGGTGGTGGCTGTTCCCTCATCCCAGCTACTGACCCTGCACTTGGATTTGTGGCCACTGCTCAGCCTGTTGAGGTCTCTGTGGATGGCATCCCGTCC
>NW_011133556.1:0-493 GCF_000146605.3 Meleagris gallopavo
TGGCCTTGAACACCTCCACGGATGGATGGGGCATCCA
The DNA here is from genome assembly GCF_000146605.3 of Meleagris gallopavo. Classification (NCBI taxonomy): domain Eukaryota; kingdom Metazoa; phylum Chordata; class Aves; order Galliformes; family Phasianidae; genus Meleagris; species Meleagris gallopavo. Next base: position 38 of record NW_011133556.1, read on the forward strand.
CAGCCTCTCTGGGCAGCTCTTCCAGCACCTCACCACTCTCACAGCAAAGAACTTCCCCCTCACATCCAACCTCAATCCCTCCCTCCACTTCAAACTCATCCTGCTGCTATCTACCCTTTCAAAGACTTGATTCCCCTCCTGTCTGTAGGCTCCCTTTAACTACTGGAAGGCTGCAATGAGGCCAAGAGCAGAGCAGGAGGGGACAACCACCTCCCTGTCCCTGCTGGCCACCCCTCTGCTGATGGAGATAAGGTGATACTGTGAGCTCCGCCAGCCAGCACTTCTCAACCCCCCACTGCCCCACCCGTCTCTCCCACACTGTCTCAGCTTACCTACAAGATGCTGCACAAGAGGATGCAAAAACAAGGTACTCAGTTGGTGCACAAGTGCAACAAGCGAGCTACTCAGGCAGAGCTCAAGCGCTCCAATGAAGGGACGCAGCACGCACTGCTCCTG
>NW_011133557.1:0-1011 GCF_000146605.3 Meleagris gallopavo
AAGCTGCCCTCTGTGGGAGCGAGGAAACGAAACGCGGTGATTCAATACTGCCGGGTTGTTACGGGGTTCCTGCAGTCTGGGATTCTAGTCTGAGGACTGCATGAGGACGCTACGAGGATAGCAGCTCCTGTGAGTGTAAGTTCTGTTATGTCAGATTCGGTGATTGGTTCCCAGTTCCAGATTCTTTGATTCTGTGATGATTCTGGGCTTCAAATGTGTGGTGGTGACTCTGATTCCTCACTAAGAGTACAGACCCCCAGACTTGTAGCTACGCAATACGATGCATTTCCACATCCACCCCTGTGCACAGTGTGTGGCATAGTTCTGAGTGCCTGACAAACCCAAGCAAAATCAATTTCTGTAGCTTATTTTAAATATATATATATATATTTGCTTTTAGTTTCTGCTCCCTGTTCCATTTATTTACGTTCTCCCTTGCTTCATATGTAACTTCCAAACTTGGCATTTTGCAGATAATACCTTTCCCCTCTCATCCTTCGATGGCTCCTGATGGTCCCTTGTTTCTCAGTTATAATGGGCTCTCAGTGTCATGAGCCCGTTCACGTAGAATTTGGGAGTGGCGTTCACTCCATGAATCTTATCACAGTTAGTGTCCCTAGTTGCTATCATGCAGACTCCACCAACCTCCAACAGATAGATACAGCTACAATATACACTCCTAAGGGGGAAGCAGGAATGCGTTTTTTGATGAGCATAGATATGCTGTAGTAGATGTAACAGTGACTTAACAAGACTGGACATGGCTGGATGCCCTTGGTTATTTTCCACATAGAGGACAGGTTACACACACCTACAGCACACAGCTCTCCTGCTGCGTCGTGAGGATCAGAGCGAACCCCATGGCTGTCTGAACTCTTCAAACCACAGAGGTAAGGTTCCTCAGCACAGCTGGATCCACTCCTAGTCCCAGACGCGTTCAGGAGTTTGTGCCTAAGGGATCTCTTTTTCCTCTTTTTTCCTCTTTTTTTATTCCTTTTTCATCTTTTTTCA
>NW_011133558.1:0-681 GCF_000146605.3 Meleagris gallopavo
GATGCAGAAGGAGCCTGCAGAGGTTGTGCTGTAGTTTTCTCCCCAGGAGTTGGTTGATTTTCCAAAGTAGTCACACGTTCACTTTCCAATTCAGTCTCACCTTCGATGCCTACTGCAAAGAACAAAAAGTAGTGGAAAACAGATGATGAGGTAGCTTAATACGGAGACAATTTTTGGCACCCACGTTATAATTTAACCTAATGTATACTCAACGAATACACAGATGTTGTAATTAAGAACTATCCAGGAAAGTTGGGCAAGTAAGATTATTGCAACAAGAGGATCACAAATGGAAAGCGCTTACCTATGTTGTAGGCTCGCAGTCTTTTCCACAAGGAGTGATCTCCAGGGAGATCCTTCCTCAGTGGCAGTCACCCCTTCCGACAGGGCAGCTGAATGGCCTTCGCCTGTGTTGCCATGGCTGACTCACTGCTTGTCTCAGGTGGTCAATCAGAGGCTCAGGCAGTGATGCAGCAGTTCCCATGCACCTAATGATAGCCAGAACATCTTAAAGTAAGGCCAGAACCTTTCGAATAGCACCATCATTTAAGAGTGGCACCGGAACTGCACGTTCACAAGGCTTGGTTTTCTGTTGCTATCAGAGAAATTCCAAGCAGTGGTGAACATTTCAGTCTTGCCGTTGTCTCTACTACTGGCTTCCTCTGACACTTACTTCCATTT
>NW_011133559.1:0-672 GCF_000146605.3 Meleagris gallopavo
CTTCTGGAGAAACAACTCATGAATGCAAAGAAGATGAAAATAAAATAAAATAAAATAAAATAAAATAATAATAAAATAATAAAATAAGCGCTACAGTGGGGTTAAGAGCTAATCAAATGTTTTTTGAAAACTGAGATAGGGTCTATTTCCTTTACAGTAATGGCACTGTTCCAGTCCCACAACAGTAGCAGTGATTTACACTCATGGTTGCCTGCAGACAATGAACAGATCTCAATTAAAAAAAAAAAGAAACAGGAGGCAGAAATTCAGAAATTCAAACCATGTGCAAGTACCTCAAACAATAGCAACTTGGTCCATTTGTTGGCCTCCTCAAATGATGCCCATGACATCGCACACATGGAAAACAGATAACTGTAATATCTTTTGTAGTATCAGTACTGCTCAGAAAAAAAATTCTGAAGTTACAAAACATTTGGGTATTCTTTGGCCCTATGAGGTAGAAGACACCTGAGCTGGAATATCACAGTATATTTATCATTATCACTATATCACTACCTCAAAAATACACGTAAATCCTGCATTCAAGCAAGACCTGTTCTTTCACTCAATTTTCTTTGGCATTCCCCCATGAGATGTAAGTCTACAAAATGGAATATGGCAGACCTTTAACATTAAACAGCAAACACCACAGTATTAAGAATAAAGTGCAAA
>NW_011133560.1:0-1071 GCF_000146605.3 Meleagris gallopavo
GCTTGAGTGCCTCTCATCATTGCATACCATTGTTCTGAGTTGTGTAAAATTGTCCTGCTTTGTTTTCAAAAGCCTAGGCTAAAAACTCCAGAGTGCATGTGCTCACTGAAGGGTTGTAGCACCTCGGAAGTGGATAACTTTTGGCTTGGAGGTGTTTTTTAGTTCTATAATGAGTGTTTTTAGTTTCACAATGAGCATGATGATGTTACAAATGTGATTAGTGCCATGATGTTATTATTAGTATGGTAAGAGTTTGCTAATAAACAAAAAAAAAAGGGGGGGAGGGGGAGGAGAGGATTTTGGGACTACAAGAAAGAATATTCCAAGCAGAAGCTGTGGAGCAAGATAAATGGCAAGAGAAAGCAAAGCTTTCTTTTGAGCACACTGAAGAGCTGTGAGAAGGCACTAGGGTGCTGTGAGATGTCTCTTGGTCTCCCTGCAGCACACACAATTGCTCTGGGGCACGTCTGGATGTCTGCAGAGCAAACTGTGGGGCCCTGAGAAACCTCTGTGGCACATTAGGGGGCACTGGAAGCCAGAGGTCAACAGGGGAGCCCTTGGGCAGCCCTTGGTAAGGCTCACTGGGGCCTGGAGTGCAGGAGCAGCTCGTGCTGGTTGCACCTGCTTGGCTGGGAGCTGCTTGGCTGGGAGGTGATGCCTTGGTTTACTTAATTTAAGTACCGGATGATCATTAAATAACGCTATTCAACATTCCTTAGAGATTATTTTTCCCAAAGTTCTGTCACGCAGCTGTTGCAGCTTTGCTAAATATGCTGAGTTTATTCAAAATGCCACTGCTGCTCCTAAAGCACTCGAAGTGCGTTGGGGGGGAGTGATAAAACGGCTCTGACAGACTCATCGTTAAGATGCGTGAGGCGCCAATCCAGGCCTCATGGGTTGGGCTGCATAAATTCAGTTTCACCACCGCATTGCGCCTCCCTTCGGCGCTGGAGCGGAGCCGGAGACGCACCCAACATGGCGGCGGTGTGTCACCGGGTCCCGTTTCTACCTTCCTCCCGTCATGCAGTGGGCGACAAGAGCAATTCCGGTTTCGGCGCGGCGGTGATTGGT
>NW_011133561.1:0-849 GCF_000146605.3 Meleagris gallopavo
TGGCTTGCCACCCAGGCTGGAGCTCATGGTGCTGTGCTTGGAAGCTTGAGTAGCATGGTGCAGAGCATCTCTAGTGTCAGCCTTTGAGGAATTGGGGTAAAAGAGGAGACAGAAGGAAAGGATATTGCCTGCTCATTGATGGCTTTAGGTGTTTGCCTTAAAACAGCATTTTGTTACGTAGGTCTGTTTCCATCCTTAACCTTGGTCAGACAGGGTGTAACATCAAATCTCAGTCAACTTTTCTTCTGTTAAGTAACGATCCTTACCTGTAAACACAGAACCCTTCTGTACAGGGGGACAAGGGACTGTCTGTGGGACGTGTTGGGCCACCTGTTGAGTTCTCTGAGGAAGATGTCATCAAATATCAGCCTTATTTAGAAATATTTTTGTTATGTGCTGGCAAGCCCAGAGTTACCAGTTCTGTCTGAAGAACGAACTCGCTCTTTTCTGGATCAATGTCTAGGACAGGCTGTGAGGTTTCACATCCAGAAATTGCCTTACGCGGGCAAGAGAGTAGAAAACCACCCACCCCACCAAACAAGGCAGCTGCCTGAAAGTGAAGTAGGAAAGAGAAGCAGAAAGGAGAAAGTGGGCAGTCAGGGAGTGGGAGGCACCTGAAATCAAGGTGCGTTGTAACTGCTTACCCTGAGCCACTCGAACGCCGTGTCACTGTGATGCTCTGGATTGCTAACACTGGGCACTGCAGCGCTGCTCATACTCAAACTAAGGATGAGTGTAAACTGATTGAGCTCGTAAACTCTTTACAAGCCTGATGTATTGGTGTGCAAACACTTGCTCAAAGTCACAATGTCATCGTAGCGATTTGAACTGTTCCAGTGATGTCCTTAA
>NW_011133562.1:0-1087 GCF_000146605.3 Meleagris gallopavo
CGTGCAGTTGTTACGGCACTTGGGAGCACCGCAGCTCTGCTGCCACCTGTTGGACACAATACAGTCATGAAGGCACTGCCCGTGCATCCGGGCCTCTTGCACAAACCTGTGCTCCTTGCTCGGAGCACATGGCTGCACTCTGTGCACCATGTTGCTTACCACCAGAGAAGGCTCAGGTACCCAACAACATTTTTGCTTCCATCTTGTCTGAGAACTGCTCATTATGCACAGCCCTCATCTTTGCTTTGGTGAGGTGGGGACTGCCATTGCTTCCTCAGTCCCACAGACCCCTTCCCATCCCACACTGCCATGGGAGATCAGGTTCTGGACCACCTGAGGACCCAAACATCCACGAGTCCTTGGGTCCTGACGAGATGAGTCCCAGAGTTCCGAGGGAATTCACCGCTGCAGTCACCAAGCCACTCTCCACGGTATTTCAGAAGTCGAGGCAGTCAGGTCAAGTCCCTGGTGAGGAGAAAAAAGGTGACAGCACACCTCTTAGGAAGGATAGAAAGTGTGACGCGGGGAACTACCAGCATGTCAGTCTCACCTCTGTGCTGGTCACGGATCATGGAGCAGATCATCCTGGAAGTGACTCTCAAGCACACATTCCAGTGCGTCACCACCCTGTGCGTGAAAAGCTGCCTCCTAAGAACCAACCTAAACCTCCCCTGTCTCACTTGAAAACCATTTCCCCTTGTCCTATCGCTATCCACCCACCTAAACAGCCGTTGCCCCCTCCTGCTTATGCGCTCCCTTCGAGTCTTGGAAGGCTGTCATGAGCTATCTCCAGAGCTTTCTCTTCTCCCACAGAAACAATCCCAGTTCCCTCAACATTTCTTTCTAAGAGAGGTGCTCCAGCCCTCTGATCATCTTCGTGGCCCTTCTCTGGACCTGCTCCAAAAGCTCCACATCATTCCCGTGCTGGAGCCCCAGGCCTGGACGCAGTGCTGCACATGGGGCCGCACCAGAGCCGAGTCGAGGGGGACAATCACCTCCCTCTCCCTGCTGGTCGCTCCTCTTTGAATGCAGCCCAGGATACAGTTGGCCTTCTGGGCTGCAAGTGCACACTACTGGCTTATGTCCA
>NW_011133564.1:0-460 GCF_000146605.3 Meleagris gallopavo
CTTTTGGCACTGGATAGGCCTGCAGTAGCCCACTTGCAGTCGACGCAGGTCAGGGCATATCTGGCCCCCTCAGAGCGAGGAAGGGGCCCGATGTAATCGACCTGCCATCGCTGGAGAGGATTATGTCCTCTAGCAAGATGGGCTGTTGTTTCGGGCAATGGTCTCTGTCTCGTCTTGGAGCAAGCGTCGCAATCCCGGCATGCCTGGACCATGTCAGCTAGCTGTATGGGCAGTCCCCACGCTTTAGCAGCTGCCCACATTGCCTTTTGTCCCGCATGCCGTAGCTTCTGATGTAAGCAACGGGCGATGTTCTGGGATGGTGAAGGCTCAATCCATCGAACTCGGGCCAGCGTGTCGGCTTCATCATTTCCCGGTGACTGTAGGGCTGATGACCAGAAACATGGTAGACACGTACAGTCCCTGGGTTTGACTGTATCCATATGTCTGACCACATGTCCTT
>NW_011133565.1:0-475 GCF_000146605.3 Meleagris gallopavo
GGAACTTCTCTCATCTGTTCTTGATTGTAGATGATGAGCTTGGTGCTCTGTTTCTGGATGATCGCCTGGATCCAGATTTCATGCCTGTGCCCGAGGGACAACCCAGAGGTCAGTCGTGTCTGTTTCCTTGAAGGCAGAAACATTCATGCCCTCGTAGTTTACTCGGGTGCAATTTTACTTAGGATCCTCTCGAGGTCTTCCAAGTCTGTTTGTGCCTTGAAGGGCTTGCACAGACGAGCCATGAGTATTTCTTTGCTGGGAGAGCTGCCACGTTTCAGTGGGAAGGTTACCGCGGCCCCTCTTCAGCTGAGAGAGCCCAGATCTTCGTATTTGGGCCATGCCATTCCCTGACCCACTGCCAGACCTTACAGGTCTCCCCGTGTTAAAAGGAGGCCCCACGTGCAGTGGAAGCTCTCCTCACCTGTGTCTGATCACACTTGTGCCTGCAGGCCCTGCTGGCGAATCAGCAGAACGG
>NW_011133566.1:0-575 GCF_000146605.3 Meleagris gallopavo
GGGAATGAAGGGACACTCCCGGCGTCCACAGCAGGGAGACAACCGAGGACTTGCCAACAGCAGTGCCCAGTGGTCAGGAGAGTTTCAGAAAGCTGGGCTCTCCAATCGGATGAGCTTGCCAGCACTAGGGCCATCACCATATCTGGCACCAGACAAGCAGGAGGCTGGGGCCCTGCCTGCAGCTGCTGGCAGTGCATTGGGATGCCATCTGGCACAGCCAGAAATGTGGAGACCAGGTCATTTCTGGAGGGTGCAACCTTCTCTTGCTCTCCCTCTTGGAGGTCTTAGAAAACCCCAGATGTGTCTGTTTGGGAAATGCACACAGCATGCTCCTCCTCCAGCTGGGCTGCAAGAGGCCAGCCTGTGTGCGTGAGCAGCTGTGAAGCATCTTTGTCTCTTTGCTGCTCTTTCCTTCCCCATTCACCTCTGCAACACATCTCTTCCAGCTTCACCAGCCTTCTCCTCATTTTGATCTGGGAGATCCATACTGTCGCCATCTGCGCGCAGAATACAACAGCCTGCATGACCCATATCTGCAGGACTACCACAACCGCAAAGACAACCTGCAGAACCTG
>NW_011133567.1:0-443 GCF_000146605.3 Meleagris gallopavo
ACTGTCTTTATATCATGGACTCTTCGTCCAGCCTTTGATGTATCCTGGGGCACTGCATTAAATCTGAGATGTCAGCAGACCTGCTGGATGCTTTGCTTGCCATGGGTGAGTGCTGTGCTTTTGCACATGCATTTTCATCGTGGCAAACAGAGTGGGGTTTTTTTGGGGTCTTTCTGAAAGTTCTTTTGTTTGGTTTGGTTGGCGGTGGTTGCGGTAGCTAATGGCAATACCATTCCCGTAGTGCAACAAAGGAGATACCTGAGAGAACAGGAGAGTCTTGAGTGCAAAGAGGGACTGATGGCAGTGCTCTATGGAAGGAATAGGGAGGCCGACAGCGGCCGTTGGTGGCTGTGCAGTGCTATGAGTCTGTGTCTAAATGGTGGTACTTAAAGCTGTGTGAAGTCCCTGGAGAGGCCGAACAGTGTGAAGGTGCTTCAACTCAT
>NW_011133568.1:0-1001 GCF_000146605.3 Meleagris gallopavo
CCCTGAAAGAAAAAAAGAAACCACTTACCCCATTCCAAGGACCAATACTCCCCCACACTCTCAAGTGAAGGAAGCAGCTTCCAGGTCCAAATACCTACCAGCCCTTAAGTACGCTCAGGGTTCCCTGCTAAAAAGAGAGAGAGCAGCTCCACAATGGAGGAGAAAAAGAAAAAAATCACTCACTCCATCACCAAAGAACAAGGCATACTCCAAAGGAAGCACTCCCCAGGTTCACATGCTGCCCCTACTCTTCCCAGCCCTTCAATGGGATCAGGGAGGGGTGGAGCCTGGCTCTGCCCCACTCCACAGCCAAACTGCCCCCAGCTGTGCTCGCAGGGCTGCACCCCGCCCCAGGTGCGGGTTCCAAAAAAACAGGAGGGCAAGGGAATGCCCAGGCAAAGGCAAGGGCCAAGAGAACATGGAAGGAAATGCCAAGGATGACGGCCCAGACAATACGGCAGGGAACGCCAAAACTGAATGCCGACATGAATGTGGCAACACAAAGCCAAGGGGTCATTAGGCCAACAGAATGGGGCAAGGAACACAAAAATAGGAGGACAAAAGAATGTAATAGTGAAAACAGTGCAAGACCAGAGACAAGCAAGACACAGAACAAAGAGGATAGGCAGCCTTCTGGGCACCATGAAGCGCAATTCAGAGCTCTGGGGGAACCCTATTGTGCCGGGCTCTGGAATGGGTAAACGCTGGCGGGTGTGCATCGCCCTTACCTACTGGGCAGACAATGACCAGTCAGCAAAGTGAGGTTCCGGGGCATGCCGGGAAATGCACATTCCACTTCCTTGCTGTTTCCACCGAGACCAACACATCTCTCCGTGCAGTTGTTACGGCACTTGGGAGCACCGCAGCTCTGCTGCCACCTGTTGGACACAATACAGTCATGAAGGCACTGCCCTGCATCCGTGCCTCTTGCACAAACCCTGTGCTCCTTGCTCGGAGCACATGGCTGCACTCTGTGCACCATGTTGCTTACCACCAGAGAA
>NW_011133569.1:0-488 GCF_000146605.3 Meleagris gallopavo
AAAGCCAACCGTATCCTGGGCTGCATCCAAAGATGCGCAGTCAGCGGGCGAAGGGAGGAGATCCCCATCCCTCTGCTCTGCGCTGGTCAGGCCTCACCTGCAGTGCTGCGTCCAGATGTGGAGTCCTCAGTGCAGGGAGACATGGAGCTGTGCGAGTGCATCCAGAGTACAGCCACAAACACCAACCCAAGGATGGAACACCTCTCCTGTAAGCAAGGAGAGCTGGGCTGTTCAGCCTCCTGGAGAAGTGAAGGCTCCAAGGGAACCTGGTAACAGCCTTTCAATACCTAAAGGAAAGAACAAGGGAAAATGGAGGTGAAATCTAAGGAAAATGACTTCTACAGTGAGGGTGCTGAGGCAGCGGCACAGGTTGCCAGAGACATGGTGGATGTGCTGGCCCTTTCAAGGTGAGCCTGGCTCAGACTCTGAGCAACTTGATCTAGCTGTGGATGGTCAGCATGGGGGAGTCGGATCACATCGCAAACCTA
>NW_011133570.1:0-562 GCF_000146605.3 Meleagris gallopavo
CTCCCCCCGCGTTTCCCTACTGGGCATCCCACGGCCTTCCTGGCAAACGCACGATCACTTGTGCTGGGCGCTGCCGTGTCTCAGGGCTGATCCCGGTCTCTGGAAGCCTCTGGATCCCATAGGCTGCTTCTGCCCCGCCTGCAGTGCTGCATCTGGGAGGGCGAGGGGGAAGGAGAGGACCATGCAGCCCCTTCCCAAAGCCATTCCCGATGGCCTGGCTCATGCCTCTGAATGGCGGGAAAGGGCTCCTGAGCTCTGTCCCTACCTTGGACCCCCTGCGGCTCTTCCTCCAGCCACCCCATAACCCTTCCGCCCTTCCTTTCTCTTCCACTTGCAGGGGGTCTGGATTCCCACCTTCGGCTCCTTTGACACCATCTCCAAGGACGTCCGGACTGAGGATGGGACCGTGACTCTGCGGTGGCCGGTCTTTCACCTGGCCTCAAACCTCATAGCCACGCACCACCTCAAGCCCCGCAGGGAGTCCCCTGCCCAGGTAGGAGGGGGGGATTAAAACCGTGGTTTGCTGACTTTGTGGACAGGGTGAAGGGCCACAGCCTGCATT
>NW_011133571.1:0-440 GCF_000146605.3 Meleagris gallopavo
AAGAAAATCTAACCAAGCTGAAGAGAACAGTGGAAAGCAAAGAAAAAAAACCGTAAGGAAACTAAAGAAAAACAAAAGAAAGCAAAGGAAAACAACGGCATTCAAAACAAAAACAAACAAAAACTAAAAACAAAAAAGTAAAAATTAAATAAAAAGGCAAAAACAAAACAAACAAACAACAAACAGAAGAAAACAGAAAACTTAAAAAAGCAAAGAACAAAGAAAGAGTTAAAAAAAACGAGAATACAAAAGGAGACAAACCAGGCAAAACACATAAAACATAGAAAAGAAAAACATGACAAAAAAGAAATGAAAACACACACAAAAAGACATAAAAAAAAACAACAAAAGAAAAAAGACAAAAAACAAAAACAAAAAAAACAACCAGAAAATAAAAAAATAGAAACCAAACAATAAATCAAAAACAAAGAAACAAATAA
>NW_011133572.1:0-541 GCF_000146605.3 Meleagris gallopavo
CCACCTAAAGCCAAAGGCCAGATGCCGCAACGCGCACCCCGAGTACGGGGCCGTCGCATTGACACGCCACCTCCAGGCAACGATGCCGAGGGGCCGGAGGAGGAAGAGGGGCGGGGAAATGGCACTACCCTGCTTACAGGGCGGCCTCGGGGTCCGGCGAGCTCCATTTCCCACTCAGGTGCGGAGAGGTGGCTCTCGCCCTCCGTTACAGGGGGCCACGCTCCCCAGGCAGCCGAAGGAGCAGCAAGGCAAAAAGGCCAACTACAGCAACAGCAAAGACCCGAGCCCTGCTTACAGGGAGGTCGCCCAGCACAAAGCCGGCCTGGTCACCCAAGGCGTCGGCAACGCTCAAACTCAAATGGGACTGCGGCCCCGCTAACGGGACAGGTGCTTTGCCCAGAGTGCCTCTCTCCTTCCCCCCCGCGTCGGCACGCTTCCGCATCCTCTTCTTGCTCGATCCTGCCTCCCGCGTGCCCACGCCGCTGCTTCTTCTTCTTCCGCAGCAGCTCCTGAAACGTCAGCGGGGACACCGTTAGACCTG
>NW_011133573.1:0-446 GCF_000146605.3 Meleagris gallopavo
CTTTCTGGATTGAGTTCTTTGCCTTTTGGGGGTAACTAGAGACCGTGTCTGTGTTGCCTTTGTATCCAATTGCCGTTTGGGGTGAAGGGTTCTGCTTTGGAGTTTGTGGGCTGGGTCTGAGGAGGCCCCTGAGCGTCTCTGGCTTTGAGCATCAGTCAGTGGCAGTTGTCAGTTGTAGGGTGAGCTGAGTGTGTGTGTCAGTGGTGGTACTGAGAGCTGTGTGCATCCCTCGGCGAGGCCAAACAGTGTGGAGGTGCTTCCATCCTTAGTTGTGCAAGGCAGGAGTGAAGCATGTTTCTCAATCTCTGCGGCTGAGAGCTTTTTGTTGCTCGTGCAGCTTTGCTGCGAGCGATGCAGAGCTGTCAGGCAGACCTTGGGGTTCCCTTTGCCACTCTCTCAGCAGCAATGAGACCAGTAATACCCTTCCGTAAGTGCACTGCAGGTGA
>NW_011133574.1:0-387 GCF_000146605.3 Meleagris gallopavo
TCAAGGTGAGCCTGGCTCAGACTCTGAGCAACTTGATCTAGCTGTGCATGGTCAGCATGGGGGAGTCGGATCACATCGCAAACCTACCTGCATACAAGCAGCGCACCAACATGGGGTGCATGATGTTCATTACCTGCTGGACACATCTCACACCACTGACTGGAGGAGCCCAGGCAATCCTTCAACTCCATCAGGCTGCAAAATGAAATCAGAAGAGACGCAGAACGTAATTTAAAACACAACAAGGATGCACACAATGACCCTTAAAAAACACCCACCGCATGGATGCAATTAGCACATAAATTACAGCCATCCAGCTTGAGATCCTACAGGAAAGCAGAGCTCACAGCTCTGAAAGAAAGCAGGAATCACTCACCCCATTCTAAG
>NW_011133575.1:0-557 GCF_000146605.3 Meleagris gallopavo
ATACAAATAAGTATTACTGCCAAAATATTCTACTGCCACAGCCTTTTGCTCTTAGTCTTCCACTACATCAGTGCAGAATTTGTGATAATAAATGGTAATTCAAGCAAGGAATTAATTCAAATAAACATAACCAGTCTAGATTTAGCTAATAATTGTTCCTGAATCATTTACTGAACGTTTACAGAAATCATCATGTTTTCAGAAGAGATGCACCAGAACAATCGTGTGGGAATAAACAGGTGCAATAAGAAGGAAGAAGTGGTGTCATGTGGGTATATTTCTATTAGTTTATGGTAACTCCTGGTATATGTGCTTAAACATCAGCTTCAGTCTCCTTATTACTCTAATATTTTTCAAAGTGGATTAAAAACAGTGTGATTTTATATATAAATAACCTCTAAAATTGATTCCAAACCTTTTTACTTTAGTAGATCACTATCTACCATTAAAATGAATTGATGTAGTATTTTAGATCCAACACTTAAATCAAAAGAATGATAACAGAAAAATTTCACATGAACCTGCTGCACTATCACCAGTACTGTCAGAGATTTTTT
>NW_011133576.1:0-473 GCF_000146605.3 Meleagris gallopavo
TGGTGAGACACTGGAAGTGGTTGCCCAGCGAGGTTGTGGATGCCCCCTCCCTGGAAGCGTTCAAGGCCAGGCTGCACGGAGCTGTGAGCAGCCCGGTCTGCTGGAGGTGTCCCTGCCTAAAGGGGAGTCAAACTAAACAAACCTAAAGGTTGTGACGTGCGGAATCAAACTCTAACCCAAGTAAGATTACAAAGCAGGTATGGGTTATTCAGTGCTGCACAGACACCAGGTGCAAGGGGGATAGATCCACCTAACCTGCGCAGCGTCTGGAAAAATCGTGCTAGAGATATAGGCCAAACTAATCTATAATCAATAGTTTTCCCGGAATTCGGATACATGTTCATTACACCCCCGAGAGTTCATTAGCGTGCAGACCCTCCCCTCTTGCGCGTGCACAGTGGGTCGTGGGATGAAGATTTGTTGTCTTCCTCGCAAAAGCTTCTGGCTTTTCTCGCTGTAAACTTCTGACCTTT
>NW_011133577.1:0-500 GCF_000146605.3 Meleagris gallopavo
ACCTCAGAAGGGGATATTTTAAGGATCCCAAAGGGTATCGATGGGCCTTTGGAATAGCTGCTGTAGACACAGAAGGTGTTCAGCAGTTGTCTATTTTGCCTGGCCTGTCAGAAGATCCATCTGCCGTGGGGTTGCTACGAGTGAAAGAGCAACAAGTACCGATTGCTACAAAAACGGTGCACAGACGGCAGTACCGCACCAACAGGGATTCCTTGCTCCCCATTCAGAAGCTGATTCACAAACTAGAGAATCAGGGAGTGATTAGCAAGACTCACTCACCTTTTAACAGCCCCATATGGCCAGTGCGTAAAGCCAGTGGAGAATGGAGGCTGACGGTGGACTACCGTGGCCTGAATGAAGTCACACCCCCCATTGAGTGCTGCTGTGCCAGATATGTTAGAGCTCCAATATGAATTGGAGTCAAAGGCAGCCAAATGGTACGCCACCACTGATATTGCTAATGCCTTTTTCTCCATTCCTTTGACCAAAGAATCTAGGCC
>NW_011133578.1:0-1002 GCF_000146605.3 Meleagris gallopavo
ACTTTTCAAGGTCACGCTTTCAGACAGTACTGGTGAAACAGATAAACTTTCCCAATGAAGCTGTCTGAGAGCGGAGAGAGAGATTTGTTCAAAAAGCTAAAAAGCAACTCTTGCCCGCATTCTCCACCAAGAATGTCAACGGTTTACGGGCTGGTTCGGCCCGGTTCCGTGACTAGAAGGGCGGAGGGATCCGCGGATCCGCGACCCCCGGAAAAAAAAAAAAGAAATAAGGGACCCCGAAATAATTGAAAACAGTGGCAACAATCTGAGGTAAAACAAAGTAATTTACTAAATATGGTATCAACAGAATTTTATAAGGAGAGAGAATGTGAAATTGATGGTGGATCGGCCTTACCACAACGCTGAGATGAGAAGCGCAGGCAGAGAAGCGCAGGCGAGAAGCGCAGGCAGAGAAGCGCAAGCGAAGCAGCGCAGGCAGAGAAGCGCAAGCGAAGCAGCGCAGGCAGAGAAGAGAGAGCATCAGGTGACCTTGCCGGGAGTTATATCTCCTCGCTGACCGCAAAGCCCCCTGGGGAAACGTAGCTGCTCTCTCCGCTGGACAGGCACCCGGAACTTGAGCATCAGCAGTCAAACCCCCAGTACATTGCATGATGTTATGATGTGGAATACCGATAATGAAAAATCATGAAACCATGACATTCCACCCCTTATTCCACATCACTACATCATGCTTAATATAGACAAACAAAATATAAACACACGCACTAGGAATTACTGACTGCACTCCCTCAACATCAAGTTCCCTTGCGGTACACATTGAACATCCCCGTTTCCTGCATCACCCACCAAGTGGACCCAGGTCCCTGGGCAAAAACAGTTCCACGAAGAGGTTTGTCCTTCTCAGAGGCTGGAATAACCCAAACTGCCTTTCCCAACATATTCTTTACATGTACAACAGGGACTTTATCTCCCTCTACGGTATGTAGGGAGCTGGACTGGGTTGGACCACCACGATTGATAGATCCTCTGGTATTGACTAAC
>NW_011133579.1:0-475 GCF_000146605.3 Meleagris gallopavo
CTCTCCTTTGAGGTAAGCAGTTCAAGGCGTTCCTTGTTGTCAAGTACAGAAGAGCATCAGGTGTGAAGGTATCAGCAATATTGTCTGACACCTTCAGAATGTTTGGTGAGGTGAAGCCCAGAAGATTTGGTTTCAGATTAGACTTGCAGTGGGTTGGATGCAGGGAGGAGTTCAGCCATCTCTAAAATATGGCTTTATTTGGCATTTGGATCTTCTGATCAAACAGATACTGCCCAGTATTGTAGTCTGGTCCCTGAGCAACAGCAGACCAGTGTATGGAGTGTGTAGATCTGTTCAGGAAGCCCTGTGAACTTATGTCTGTGGTTTAATTGGAACTCTTCCATACCCTGCTGCTTTAGAGAACCATTTTGTACTGAACAGCTGTATTCTGTGTGTTGTGTAAGGTAGTGACTCTCCTAGCTCCAAGTTCAGTTGTACACCGGCAAATGCCTTGAGAGCTGCACTGGTGCAATTG
>NW_011133580.1:0-786 GCF_000146605.3 Meleagris gallopavo
GGGGTCACCGGTGTCACTGGGGTCAGGTGAGGACATTCGGGGTCATTGTGGTCAGTGGGGTCAGTGGAATGGGGGTGGGTTCGTGTGAGGTCACTGGGGTCACCGGGGCCGTTGGGGTCACTGGGGTCATTGGAAGCCGTTCCCAGCTTTCCAGGTGTGACTCCGCCTCAGGAACTCCCTCTGTCCCCTCTCATTTATTCCTCTCAGCTCCCACGAGGCGCCATGGCGTCGGCTTAACTCGCACTCCGCCATCGCACTCAGTAAAACAAGTTTTGTCCGCAGATCGTTGTCGCTTTGTTCTTTTTCTTCCTTCCTGGAGCCCAGCTCCCAGCCCCCCGTCCTGTCTCCCCTTCCCTTCCCATTCTGTGGGCCGGGGGGGAGGGAAGCCCACGGCCCCCCGTCGCGGGCACAGACGTGCGCACAACTTCCGCTGGGTTCTGCTCACACTTTACTCCACGCTTACTAACTCACACCATACTCCAGGTGTGCTCTCACCTTCATGTGATACTCACAGTTGATACTCACAGTTTACTTGGTTTACGCAAGAATTACTCATGCTTTCCTCTGACGTTTCTCCAGGTTTTACTCCCACAACTGGGTATCACACTCTATTCCAGGTGTACTCACACCTTACTTCAACATTTATTCACACTTTACTCTGGGTTTACCCATACTTTACTCCTTCTTTACTCTGACTTTTCTCCAGGTTTTACTCACACTCTCTCCTTGCTGTATTCGTCGATATGGGGTCAATATGGGGGCAATATGAGGCAATATGGGGTGAGA
>NW_011133581.1:0-541 GCF_000146605.3 Meleagris gallopavo
CAAATAGCTACTGAGCTCCATGAGTTTTCTTAAATGTAAGACCTGGGCCTGCAGATACACCTCACCCTATCGCCAGCTATGTAGCTTATAGGGCTGGGGGAATAGGACCCATGGAGTGAAGTGAACCCCTTGTAATTCCCATTAAAATCTCTAAGTGAGCTCCTCACAGTCTTCACAAAAGTAACTTGCAAACAAGCATTACAGGAAGGAGGGACCCATGATGTGCCATTATCTGTTCCATTAGATTTAACAGTGCTTAAATCACTAATTAGAGGAGCCTCAACTATCCTTATCCAGTTTCTGAAGTTAAAGCAGATTGGAAGAAAAGACAAATTACCTCCAGAACTTGCTCCCCATATAACTCGCCTGTCTGGCCAGTCCAGAAAGCATATGGGAGGTGGCAATTAACAATCAATTATTGGCACCTAAATGCTAATACAACCCTCCTAGCTGCTGCCAACTTCACAGCTACTTTGCAACCAGCCACACAGACACGGATGACAGTTTTAGATGTAAAGAATATGTTCTTCACAGTTCCTTT
>NW_011133582.1:0-419 GCF_000146605.3 Meleagris gallopavo
CAAGATATATATCCCTTAAGAAGTGCAAAAGAGACTTCTTTTTCCCCAAACAATTAATATAAGCAAACAATTAATGCAGTTAATGTAAGACAAACAATCACATTATACTCTAAAAGTAACTATATCTCAATAACTACATTCAAGTTCATAAAATGATTTTCATTTCCCTGTTTACAAGTTGCATTCATTTGCGTGAAAATTTCAGTTTCATCAGTGCAGTCTGTTCTACTTGCCACTGTGGGCTGGGCACTTTCTGTTTTTCTGAAATGAATTCAAGAGTCTACTCCTGCCACCTTGATAGCAGTGTGCGTTGTCAGTAGTACTTGATATGGGCCTTTCCACTTGGTCCCTGTAGTGATTCAGAGCTCCCAAGTCCATAGATACACCCACTCACCATGTTGGAATGGATGCGCTGCGAC
>NW_011133583.1:0-609 GCF_000146605.3 Meleagris gallopavo
AATTCTTGGGGAGGTGGGATCTTTTTGGAGTGGGAAATGAAATGGCTGTACTGTGAGATTGTTGGGGTGGGAAATGACTGGGGTGAGAAATGGCTGTGGTGGGAGATGGTTGGCATCCAAAATTCTTGTACTCTGTAACTGCCCACCCTGGAGGTGTTCAGGGAAGGTTTAGACGCTGTGTTGAGGGACATGCATTAGTGAGAACTGTTGCTGACAGGTGGGTGGTTGGACTGATGATCCCGTAGGTCTTTGCCAACCTTGGGGATTCTAGGATTCTAACATCTTGCTAACTGGCCTGCCACGCCTGTTACCACCTTCCGGACCTGCTACTTCATGCTGGCAGACAAATTTCTTTGCTACTTTCCTCCCTGCCCCAGTTGGAGGAAAGTCATCATCTCCACTTGACAGGCTGGAGCAGTAGCAAGTTGCACCTGTGAGTAAAAACAAGTCCCTTTCAATCCCCAGAGGGAAGAAAACCACCCAAACAAAAAGGCTGCAGCGGGGCTCTCTCTGGACCCCTGTTGTCTCAGCACAGCTCACAGTCACTTACAGTGCACACAGCACCTACAAAAGCACCACGCTGCTACAAGGAAGGAAAACAAACCCACG
>NW_011133584.1:0-567 GCF_000146605.3 Meleagris gallopavo
TAGAACCCTGCATGTCACCATTCAACACCCCCGTGCTACCTGTGAAGAAACCTGATGGCTCATCTAGGCTAGTGCATGACTTCAGGGAAATAAACAAGCGAATGATCACCCGGTTCCCAGTAGTCGCCAACCCTTGGACTCTATTAAGCCAGTTAACATCAGCACTGAAGTGGTATACAGCCATAGACTTAAAAGACGCATTCTGGGAAACAACAATTAAGGTGGACAGTGCTACCCCAGGGATTCACCGAATCACCTAATCTGTTTGGTCAAGCACTAGAACAGGTACTGGGCACTTATCAGCCAGATCCCCAGGAAACCTTAGTGCAACATGTAGACGGTTTGCTCCTGGCAGGGGCAGATGAGGGGCAGTCCGAAAAGAAAGTCTGAAGTTATCCAACTTTTTAGGCCTAAAAGGACTAAAAGTATCAAAGTCAAAATTACAATTTACAGAAGAGGAAGTGAAGTATTTGGGACGTTGGTTTAACAAAAGGGAACAAGAAATTCGACCCAGAAAGGTGAATGGAATCCTATCCCTCCAGGCTCCGAAAATAAAGACAGATAAGG
>NW_011133585.1:0-1012 GCF_000146605.3 Meleagris gallopavo
AGTGTGGGGGGTAGTGAGGTGGGCTATGGAAGGTAAGGGTGCCTCTGAGAGCTGGTCAGCATTTAAACAGCTCTTCTTCCAAGCTCAGGATCGGTGCGTCCCTGTGAGCAAGAAATCGGGAAAAGGTGGCAGGAGACCTGTGTGGATGAGCAAGGAGCTCATGCGCAAGCTCGAAGGAAGGAGGAAGGTCCATGAAATGTGGAAAAAGGGTCTGACCACTTGGGAAGAATATAGGAATGGAGTCAGGGCCTGCAGGGATGCAACGAGGAAGGCTAAATCCCGTCTGGAATTGAATCTGGCTAAAGTGATAAAGGATAATAAAAAAGGCTTCTTCAAGTATGTGTACAGCAAAAGGAAAACTAGAGAGAACGTGGGCCCCTTACTAAGTGAAGGGGGGGTTCTGGTAACGGCGGATGCTGAGAAGGCAGAGATACTGAATGCCTTCTTTACTTCCGTCTGCAGTGAAAAGGCTCTCCCGCAGGAATCCCACAGCCTGGAGGTTAGTGAGAGGGTCTGGGGAATGGGAGACTTCCCTTTAGTCAGGAAAGAGGACGTGCGTGAGCGCCTGGGCAGTACTGAGGTCCACAAGTCCATGGGACCTGATGGGGTGCATCCATGTGTGCTGAGGGAGCTGGCGGAGGTCATTGCCGAACCGCTCTCCATCATTTTTGAGAGGTGTTGGATAACAGGGGAGGTCCCTGAAGACTGGAGGATAGCCAATGTCACTCCGGTCTTCACAAAGGGCAAGAAGGAAGAGCCGGGTAATTATAGGCCTGTCAGCCTCACCTCTGTCCCTGGAAAGGTGATGGAACAGCTTGTGCTGGATACCATCTCCAGACAGCTGGGAGAAAAGGAGGTTATCAGGAGTAGTCAGCATGGGTTCACCAAGGGGAGGTCGTGCTCGACCAACTTGGTGGCCTTCTACGATGCTGTCACATGCTGGGTGGATGGGGGAAGAGTGGTAGATGTAGTCTACCTTGATTTTAGAAAGGCATTTGATACTGTCTGCCAC
>NW_011133586.1:0-722 GCF_000146605.3 Meleagris gallopavo
GCCATTGCTACCACAAGCACTAAACCAGATCTCACAGCTCCTCATCCAGATGCCTCTTGAGCAGAGCCAGGGAGGGCGACTCCACCACC
Organism: Meleagris gallopavo; assembly: GCF_000146605.3. Taxonomy (NCBI): domain Eukaryota; kingdom Metazoa; phylum Chordata; class Aves; order Galliformes; family Phasianidae; genus Meleagris; species Meleagris gallopavo. The sequence continues at coordinate 90 of NW_011133586.1, forward strand.
TCCCTGGGCAGCCATTCCAGTGCCTGACCGCTGTCCGAGACAAAGAGTCCTTCCTTATCTCTAACCTAAACCTCCTCTGGTACAGCTTGTGGCCATTTCCTCGGGCCCTGTTTGTTGCCTGGGAGAAGAGGCCAAGCCCCTCCTCACCACAGCCTCCCTTCAGGCAGTTGTAGAGTGCAATGAGGTCTCCCCTGAGCCTCCTCTTCTCCAGACTGAACAATCCCAGCTCTCCCAGCCACTCCTCATAAGACTTGTGCTCCAGACCCCTCACCTGTTTCGTTGCCCTTCTCTGGACACGCTTCAGGGCCTCAATGTCTTTCTTTGGGCTCCATGGACCAAAACTGAACACGGGACTCGAGGTGCAGCCTCACCACAGCTGAGTACAGGGGATGATGACCTCCCTGCTCCTGCTGGCCACACTATTTCGATTGCAGGCCACGATGCCGTTGGCCCTAACGGACACCTGGGCACACTGCTGGCCCGTGTTCAGCCGAGCATCAACCAACACCCCACGTCCCTTTCCTCTTCACAGTCATCCAGCCACTCAGCCCCAAGCCTGTAGCGCTGCATGGGCTTCTTGTGGCCAAAGAGCAGGACCCGGCACTTGGCTCTGTTGAACCTCCTTGGGAAGCA
>NW_011133587.1:0-478 GCF_000146605.3 Meleagris gallopavo
TATTCTCCTGCAGAAGCTGGCAGCCCAAGGCTGGATGGGGCACGACTCTTGGCTGGGTAAGGAGCCGGCTGGAGGGCCGGGCTCAGAGAGTGGTGGTGAATGGAGTTAAGTCCGGCTGGCAACCGGTCATGAATGGTGTTCCCCAGGGGTCGGTGCTGGGGCCTGTCCTCTTCAATATCTTTACTGATGACCTGGATGAGGGCATCGAGTGCACTCTCAGTAAATTCGCAGATGACACCAAATTGGCTGGAAGTGTGGATCTGCCTGGGGGTAGCGAGGCCATACAGAGGGATCTGGACAGGCTGGAGAGCTGGGCTGAAGCCAGCGGGATGAGGTTCAACAAGGCCAAATGCCGGGTCCTGCACTTCGGCCACAACAACCCCAGGTGACGCTACAGGCCTGGGGCGGTGTGGCTGGAGGACTGCGTCGAGGAAATGGCCCTGGGGGTATTGATTGATACTCGGCTGAACATGAGCCC
>NW_011133588.1:0-401 GCF_000146605.3 Meleagris gallopavo
ATATTTCTACAGCTGAAGGATGCAGAAGTGAAAAAGCTTGAAACTTCGCTGAGGGAGATCAGCAAATGTCGGGACGAGCTCAGAGAAGATAATGAATCCTTAAGAAAACAGGCAAGAGGAATTATTTCCTACAGTCAGTAACTTTCCAAGTCTGAGTTGACAGTGCTACTTGTCTGAACAGGATGTTTGCAGAATTGATGGTTTCCCAAGGCAGGAATGGTGTGAATGCATGAAATTCCTTTCTGACCCTTCTTTGGGTGCATCTTCTCTCATGGTTCCTCAGAAGCTTCAGTTGTTTTCAGGAGTGCTTGATGAAAGTATTGTCTCTGTTCTTAATGTCAAGCTGAGGCAGCAGTTCCCATTAACACAGAGTTACAACTTTCCCTCACTCGACTGCTGAA
>NW_011133589.1:0-636 GCF_000146605.3 Meleagris gallopavo
GATCTCACACCACTGATTGGAGGAGCCCAGGCAATCCTTCAACTCCATCAGGCTGCAAAATGAAATCAGAAGAGACGCAGAACAGAATTTCAAACACAACAAGGATGCACACAATGCCCTTCAAAAACACGCACCGCATGGATGCAATTAGCACATAGCCCTATTCATTACAGCCATCCAGCTTGAGATCCTCCAGAAAAGCAGAGCTCACAGCTCTGAAAGAAAGCAGGAATCACTCACCCCATTCTAAGGGCTCACCCCACACCCCAAAGGAAGCAGTCTCCAGATTCACATGCTGCTCTTACACCTAGCAGCCCTTCAGTGCACTTGCCATCCCCCAAAAAGACGAGATCACAGCCCTGAAAGAAAAAAGAACCACTTACCCCATTCCAAGGACCAATACTCCCCCACACTCTCAAGTGAAGGAAAGCAGCTTCCAGCTCCAAATACCTACCAGCCCTTAAGTACGCTCAGGGTTCCCTGCTAAAAAAGAGAGAGACCAGCTCCACAATGGAGAAGAAAAAAAAAAGAAAAAAATTACTCACTCCATCACCAAAGAACAAGGCATACTCCAAAGGAAGCACTCCCCAGGTTCAGATGCTGCCCCTACTCTTCCCAGCCCTTACATGGGATCAG
>NW_011133590.1:0-579 GCF_000146605.3 Meleagris gallopavo
TGGGGGAAAACAGGGGTGAGTTGGGTCTGTACTGGGGAGGAAAGGGGGCTCTAGGAGTGGAGAGGGGGTGGCAGGGGAAATCCGGAGGGTTGTGGGGGGCTTCTATGGGATGGAAGGGGAGTCTGGGGGAGACCACAGGGGAGTGCTGTGGGGGAGAAGAGGAGAGTGGGATGGATGTCTGTGGGGTCGAAAAAGAGTCTGGGGGGAAACTTTGTGGGTTGTGGGGGGAAAGGGGTGAACAGAGTCTCTACGAGGCAGGAAGAGCATCTGGGGATTGAGGGAGGGGTGGGAGGGAAGAGCCAGGGCTTGTGGGTTGTGGCTTCTATTGGGCAGAACAGGGGTCCGGCTGGGGGGATTGGAGGTCCAAATGAGGTCAAAATGATACCAGGGGTCAGTGAGCAGCGCACAGGGGGTACAGGGGACTCTAGGGGTCAGGAAAAGGGGCCAGGAGGTGGGGGGAGAAGGGAGGACACGGGACCCTGGGAGTCAACGAGAGGGGAATGGGGGCTGGTAGGAGACTCTAGGGATCGGAACGGGGGAATTGGAGGGGGGGCACGTCGGGGGGAGGAGAGGGGATTC
>NW_011133591.1:0-889 GCF_000146605.3 Meleagris gallopavo
ACCCTGGACTTTAGGAGAGCCAACTTCGATCTCTTCCGGGACCTACTTGGAGCTATCCCGTGGGCTCGGGTGTTAGAAGGAAAGGGGGCCCCTGAGAGCTGGTCAGCATTTAAACAGCTCTTCTTCCAAGCTCAGGATCGGTGCGTCCCTGTGAGCAAGAAATCGGGAAAAGGTGGCAGGAGACCTGTGTGGATGAGCAAGGAGCTCATGTGCAAGCTCAAAGGAAAGAAGAAGGTCCATGAAATGTGGAAAAAGGGTCTGACCACTTGGGAAGAATATAGGAATGTAGTCAGGGCCTGCAGGGATGCAATGAGGAAGGCTAAAGCCTGCCTGGAATTGAATCTGGCTAAAGCGATAAAGGATAATAAAAAAGGCTTCTTCAAGTATGTTAACAGCAAAAGGAAACTAGGGAGAATGTGGGCCCCTTACTAAGTGAGGGGAGGTTCTGGTAACGGGGGATGCTGAGAAGGCAGATACTGAATGCCTTCTTTACTTCCGTCTTCAGTGGAAAGGCTCTCCCACAGGAATCCCACACCCTGGAGGTTAGTGAGAGGGTCTGGGGAATGGGAGACTTCCCTTTAGTCAGGAAAGAGGACGTGCGTGAGCGCCTAGGCAGTACTAAGGTCCACAAGTCCATGGGACCTGATGGGGTGCATCCACGGGTGCTGAGGGAGCTGGCGGAGGTCATTGCCGAACCGCTCTCCATCATTTTTGAGAGGTCTTGGATAGCAGGGGAGGTCCCTGAAGACTGGAGGATAGCCAATGTCACTCCGGTCTTCAAAAAGGGCAAGAAGGAAGATGCGGGTAATTATAGGCCTGTCAGCCTCACCTCCGTCCCTGGAAAGGTGATGGAACAGCTTGTGCTGGATACCATCTCCAGACAACTGGG
>NW_011133592.1:0-520 GCF_000146605.3 Meleagris gallopavo
GACTGTTGAGTTTGGATTGCAGGGAGTCTCTCTCAATTCGGAGGGCATCTCTCTCAGATTGGAGGCTGTTTCTCTCGACCAGGAGACTCTCTCGCTCATTTTGCACTGTTTCCCTGAGACTCTCCTTTTCAATTTCACAAACTCTTTCCCTCTCCAGGATAGTATTGAATAAGGCCCGGTAAGCATTAGCCAGGCCCCAAATAATTTGGGCCTCCTCAGATCTTCCTGAGCCGCGACATTCCTGTCTCAAATATCTGTTTAAATTTTCAGGGTCTTTCAGGTGTTCTGGAGTAAAGTTCCATGACACCGAAGATTTCCATCTCTCTAAAGTCTCACCCAGGCCTCTCCACATTCCCTGCCACTCAGTATTTACTGGTTTTGGGGCAGACTTCCTCAAAATATAATAAATACTAATAATAAGTGAAATGGTGAGCAGTACATTCACGGAGATTAATAACGTGATCAGGTGAGCATTGAAATCCGCATAAAGAATTCAAAGGAGAGGCTGGAAACCTGACTT
>NW_011133593.1:0-336 GCF_000146605.3 Meleagris gallopavo
CCCTGCAGTCCAAGGCCTGCTCACAGCGTGGTCGAGAAGAGGAGGCTGTTTAGAGCCATGTCTGGGGGTATGTTGCTGATTGCAATGCGACAGACTCCTCAGCATCCACGGAAAGCTCTTTCCCATCTTTGACCATCTTCACAGAACATGAGGAATACTGTGTGTGGCGTTCTGTGGATTCCCACTGATGTGCATGGCTTTTTGGCATCTCACAGGGGTACCACGGAGAAGAGGCAGATTCTCCCTCCTCTGTTTCCAGTGACAAGAGGTAAGCTGAGGGCAGGGGGCACTGCTTTTCTTATCAGAGCAGGTGACCAATGTCGTTAGGAGGAAACG
>NW_011133594.1:0-871 GCF_000146605.3 Meleagris gallopavo
CCTTTTTCTTTTTTTTTTTTTTCCCTTTTTTCCTCCTTCTTCTTGTCAGTTTCAATTCATTAACCCCTGTTTTAATAGGCACCAGCAATGAACCCACTTTTCATTGTGGGGGTGTTGAGTAAAGGCTTACAAGCCGTCATGTTACTCTCAACCTATTGGCAAATTGTCAAGGCCATAATTACTTGTTGTGGAATTATGTTCATATATAACTACTTAAGGGCATTGACGGAGACACCTGCATGGTACCTGTATGCAATGTGGTATGGTCTGAATTTTGACATTCACATCCCAGATGGAATGGCTAATTTTACAAACAGCACAATGTTCAGACCAGTCTCCAGGCTTCCTTATCGGTTTGTCAGACGGTTTTCGAATTCTGAATTAATACTCATGGGCGCGCTATTGTTTTCCTGGATTATGATTATATTCCTTTACAAAAGGAAGGAGTCTCCTCCAGAACCAGAGAGTGCTAACTGGCAAAGAAAGAGTAAACCTATTTGGGCTGCTGAATTGTGGAAAGATATTGCCGCCCGAACAAAGAATATGGTTGTAAAAGTGCGCCATGTAGATGCTCATGTGCCCAAGAGTCGGGCTACAGAAGAACAGCAAAATAACCACCAGGTAGACCAAGCTGCCAAAATTGAGGTGGCCCAAATAGACTTGGACTGGCAGAACAAGGGTGAATTATTTTTAGCTCGATGGGCCCATGAGACCTCGGGTCACCAAGGGAGAGATGCAACACATAAATGGGCTAGAGACCGAGGGGTGGACTTAACTATGGACGCTATTGCACAGGTTATTCATGATTGTGAAACATGTGCCATAATCAAACAAAGCCAAAAAGGATGAAACCACACTGGGGGGAAGGGCG
>NW_011133595.1:0-680 GCF_000146605.3 Meleagris gallopavo
AGGGAGGAGTTAGAGACAGCTTGTAGGAGCAAGAATGACAGAAAAATAAGGGATGGCAGACTCCGGGTCTGGGATAAGGAGGGGCTGAAGGCCGCAAACAGAAGGGTTGGAGAACAGCCCGAGGACGCCTGGCAGCGAGGCGATTCGATGTCCGCAGGGCGAGCTGAAACGGGGCTGGGGGGGCTGCCCCTCCCGCAGGGTCAGAAGCGAACAGGGAGAAAGACTGCGAGCCTCCGCGGGGAAGATGAGGATTCTGCATCCCACGGCCACCAGGAGGAGACCCTCACCGCTCACCGCTCACTGTGCACGAGCGGTAGATGCAGTCTACCTTGATTTTAGAAAGGCCTTTGATACTGTCTCCCACGACATCCTTATAACACAGCTGAGGAAGTGTGGGATAGACGAGTGGACAGTGAGGGGGGTTGAGAACTGGCTGAGTGGCAGAGCGCAGAGGGTCGTCGTTGGTGGTGCAGAGTCTGGCTGGAGACCTGTAACCAGTGGTGTCCCCCAGGGGTCTGTGCTGGGTCCGGTCTTGTTCAACGTCTTCATCAGTGACCTTGATGAGGGGACAGTGGCCACCCTCTGCAAGTTTGCTGATGATACGAAGTCGGGAGGATTGGCTGACCTGCCTGATGGCTGCGCTGCCATTCAGCGAGAGCTGGACAGGCTGGAGAGCTGGG
>NW_011133596.1:0-471 GCF_000146605.3 Meleagris gallopavo
TACCATTTTGATATGACCCATAGCTCGTTTTCTCTCAGAAATAACATTTCTGGCCCATAAATGGCTTTTTCTTTCAGAAATTCCAACTTTCCAGGCGCAAATAGATTATCTTTTTCCCTTCAAAAGACTACGGAAAAGCGGTATTTCCCGGAAAAAAACGTCATCTATTTGGGAGAAATCTGGTATGTCTTGAAGAAAATGTCTCCGTAGGGAGAAGGCTGATATTTGCGAGGTGTAATGACAGATCTTCTGCAGGGAATTGTTTTTCTAGCTGAAAAGGTCTAATTTTTCGAATTAGAATGGTACTTCTGACGGTAATGTGATATTGCTGATTTAAGTGATATTGGTGATTGTAAGGTAGAGGTCATCACACGGAAGCGCACACGGAAACGTTCTGCCAGACTACAACAAGTGCAATGCACTTCGGACGCAGCACAGCGTGCGGGATCTGCCACTGCACATGGCGGCTAA
>NW_011133597.1:0-454 GCF_000146605.3 Meleagris gallopavo
TGCTGTGTTAAAGATTCACTGGGAAGAAAAAAAGAAAGAATAATAATGAAGTGGTTTCAGTATTTGTTACTGCTCTCCTCATATATGCTGCCTGCCAGGAAATTTGTCTGGGGAAGCTGAACACTTTCCCATTTAAATTATACGGGCACAATTCCTATCTTTTGAAATAAATAATCTATAGGAGTATCTTTGCAACAAGAATCTTTATAGTGATTAAAATGTAATTGCTCACTGGGAACTCGTTGCATAATTCAGTATCTATCTCCATAATGGGAACAAACTGTATGGTTTGAACATACTTTTAGATGCAGATTGAGCTCTTTTCTATATCCAAGATGAAAAGCAACCTTAGACTTGCCTGATAACTGCATTTGATTTTAGAATGAAAGTAGACAAATTGGGAAGTAAAATTTCAGCATCAAAAGCTCCATCACAGAATCTTCAACAAGCCTAA
>NW_011133598.1:0-477 GCF_000146605.3 Meleagris gallopavo
TCATCAGCCCCTACAGTCACCGGGAAACGATGAAGCCGACACGCTGGCCCGAGTTCGATGGATTGAGCCTTCACCATCCCAGAACATCGCCCGTTGCTTACATCAGAAGCTACGGCATGCGGGACAAAAGGCAATGTGGGCAGCTGCTAAAGCGTGGGGACTGCCCATACAGCTAGCTGACATGGTCCAGGCATGCCGGGATTGCGACGCTTGCTCCAAGATGAGACCGAGAGCCTTGCCCGAAACAACAGCCCATCTTGCTAGAGGACATAATCCTCTCCAGCGATGGCAGGTCGATTCCATCGGGCCCCTTCCTCGCTCTGAGGGGGCCAGATATGCCCTGACCTGCGTCGACTGCAAGTGGGCTACTGCAGGCCTATCCAGTGCCAAAAGCAAACCAGGCAGATACCATCAAGGCACTCACCAAACTGATGTCTGCCTCCGGGACACCTCAACTCATCAAGAGCGACCAAGGAA
>NW_011133599.1:0-610 GCF_000146605.3 Meleagris gallopavo
CACTTTCTTGGGCATGTCATGACTTGTTCTCTGATTTAATCAATCTCCTGCAAGATATTTTTGCACTGCGTATGACAAAATATCACAGACATATTCCTGCAGACTAGATATAAACTGTTGCTAGCTATACAAGTATATTGCTAACTATTTAACTTATTCTAATGCAGAAAAAACATTTGATTCCCACATCAGGATCAACCTCCCTCCATGAGACTGTTTTTGTGACAGAGATTATTTATTGTTGTGATCTCTATGTCATGGTTTCCCATCCTTCTTGCCCTTTAGCCTAATTATTCCTGTCCTGTTCTGACAACGCAACTTGTAAAAACTAAATATTTCCAGGTCAGCCTAATTCTAATTTTTATAGATCAGCTTTATTCTGCAGGAGATTTACCGTGTTATTTGGATATCAGGAAGGAGTCAAGATTAACAGAGCAGTGGACAGAGACAGTGAGCCTTTTTCTTACAGAAACGTGTCTTCCTGAGATTTTTGCACATAAAAATGTGCCACTTCCAGATTATATAACTTTCAGATGACCTACAGGGCACCTTAATATTCTCACCGCATCAAATGGAGCCAAAATCATGATTTAATTCTTTAACTGTGTTC
>NW_011133601.1:0-497 GCF_000146605.3 Meleagris gallopavo
TTGCCCACTTTTCTCCCACATATTTGTCATTTTCTCCCAGAAATACCACATTTCACTTGGAAATTGGGCCTGTGCTTCCAAAAAGATGGTATTTTCTCCCAGGCATACCTGTTTTCTTCAAACTACCGCACGTTTTCTCCCAAAAAGACTAGATGACAAGACCAAATTGGAAACTTGCAACCAAGAATAGGACATCTTCTCCCACTAATACCACTTGTCTCCCAAGGATAGGACTTTTTCCCTAAATGCTATGGCAGTTCTGCTAAGAAATACTCCTTTCCTTCCCTAAATGGGACATATGCACCCACAAAGACCACGACTCCGAGAAATTCCTCCCAGTTCCTCCCAATTACACTCCATTACATTCCTCATCATGACACTTACTCCCAGACTTTTGGACTTTTACTGCGGAAAGACCATTTCGATCCCAGAATATATGCCATTGGCCCTCACAAACACCGATTGCCTCACAAAGATGTGGCACATCCCACCAGAAA
>NW_011133602.1:0-428 GCF_000146605.3 Meleagris gallopavo
GACGTACCCGTCCATCCCCAGGCCCCTTTTTCACTCACAGAAGCCTCGTTCTGCTCTTTTCCCCCTCACAACCTCCTCTGTCCATCCTCAGACCCCCTTTCCACGCCATAGAAGCCCCCCACAGCCCCTCAGTTTCCCCCTTGCAAGCTTTGTCCACCTCCAGCCCCTCTTTCCACATGGCAGAAGCCCCGCTCACACCTTTCCCCTCACAGATTCCCCACGAGCCCCCTATCCAGGCCTGGAATCACGCGGAAGAATGTGGAGATGTCGTGGAGGGGTTTGGGGCATCCAGATGGTGCGCAGGAGGGTCCAGGGGGTGCTTGGATTGGTCCAGAAGGGTGTGCAGAAGTGGCGGAGGTGTTGTGGGGGTGTGCAGGTTGCATTCCTAGGGAAGGGAAGGGAAGGGAAGGGAAGGGAAGGGAAGGGAA
>NW_011133603.1:0-551 GCF_000146605.3 Meleagris gallopavo
CCCACGCCTACCGGCCTCCGCCGCATACCGCAACGGCTGCCGGGACCGCAGCACCGGGCCGAAATCGAGCGGGGCAGCCGGCAGCTGCACGGAGCGCGGCCCGGCCGGCACCTCGCGTTTCAACTTCGCGGCGGAACGCTCGCTTCCGGTCAGGGGACAGGATGGACCAATCACCGCCGCGCCGAAACCGGAACTGCTCGTGTCGCCCACTGCGTGACGGGAGGAAGGTAGAAACGGGACCCGGTGACACACCGCCGCCATGTTGGGTGCGTCTCCGGCTCCGCTGCAGCGCCCAAGGGAGGCGCAATGCGGTGGTGAAACTGAATTTATGCAGCCCAACGAGGCCTGGATTGGCGCCTAACGCATCTTAACGATGAGTCTGTCAGAGCCGTTTTATCATTCCCCCCCAAACGCACTTCGAGTGCTTTAGGAGCAGCATTTATAGATAGATAGTGGCATTTTGAATAAACTCAGCCTATTTAGCAAAGCTGCAACAGCTGCGTGACAGAACTTTGGGAAAAAATATCTCTAAGGAATGTTGAATAGCGTTA
>NW_011133604.1:0-485 GCF_000146605.3 Meleagris gallopavo
GGGAAAAAGGAAAAGAAAGCAAAGAAAGGAACAGGTAAGAAGAGAACTAACAAAATCAATAAAAAAAGCAAGAAAAACCAAAGCAAAGCCAAGAAACATACTCTGAACAGGAAAGGAATGCTTGCAGCAAGGAACAAGGTCACGCAACGAAAGGAGCAGGAAAGAAAAAGAACCCACAAATAGGAAACAAAGACAATGCAAAGCAAACAAAAAAGCCTCACTACAGAAAAAAAACAAATGAGAAATTGCAAAAACAAGGATGGAGAGCAAAGCACTGGCAGTCATGCCAAGGAGGAAGGAAGGGTAGCTACCGGGCATGGATCCACCCAGCCAGCAGAGCAAAAGCCGACCGTTCAGCACAAGGCAAGAGGCAAGGATGCCCACGAGGCGGGGACCCACCTGGGAAACCGAGAAGGGAGCTGGCAAATGCAGCAAGCACTGCACAAAAGCCGAGAGCTGCCTGCACTTCCAGAAGCCTAGGAAAA
>NW_011133605.1:0-503 GCF_000146605.3 Meleagris gallopavo
CCTTTTAAATTCTCTAACATCTCCTGAATTCAAAGGAGTAGAGACGTACCCTACTCCTAGCTGCTGTCCAGGTCCCGTTACTGGGACTTCTCTAAGGGGGAACAACTTTTCCTCCCTGGAACTTCTTAGTTTGGTCTGGCTCCTGGTTCTCCTTCGCAGTCCAGGTGAGTCAGGATAATCTGACTCCTCTGTATCATCGCACTCTATCCCCTCATCTTCTACTGGAGCCTCTACTGGAGCCTGGGGTGCAGAGGCAGGTTGGGGGAGCCACAGGAAGCTCAGGGGATACATAAGGAGGAGGGGACTAGGGGATTTCTTCCTCCTTTCTAATCTTTTCTTTTTGTCTCTTTTCTTTAAGGTTAAATAGTAAAAGTTCGGTTCCTGGCACAGTCCGTAGACTAGCGTATTCGCTTTCCTCATCGCTAAATGGCTTTTTAGAATTAACATCAATATTTAAGGCCTGGCATATCCAGTCCTCAAAGGATCCAAATATTGGCCAGAAT
>NW_011133606.1:0-671 GCF_000146605.3 Meleagris gallopavo
GACCACCAGGACGGAGCGACTGCCCCAAGTGTCTGAGCTGGGGGAGGCTGCCAGCGTGACTTAGTAAAGACTGAAGTCCTGCCCCGCCCTGTGATGTCACAATGCCTTTCCCGGTGCGGGCGCAGCCGTGCACCCAGCTTGGGGCTGGGGACCCTACCCCCAAATCCCACCTCCCTGTTCCACCTCCCCTTTTTTCCAATCCGCCTGCACTCTGTAATTTTCATGAGCACACGAGGTCATAGAATCACAGAATCACAGAGCGTCCTGGGTTGAGAAGGCCCACAGTGATCACCTAGTTTCAACCTCCTGCTACAAGCAAGGTAGCCAACCACCAGAGCAGGCTGCCCAGAGCCACATCCAGCCTGGCTTTGAATGCCTCCAGGGATGGGGCATCCACAGCCTCCTTGGGCAACCTGTTCCAGTGTGTCACCACCCTCTGGGTGAAAAACTTTCTCCTACTGTCTAACCTAAACCTCTCCTGTCTTAGTTAAAAGCCATTCCCCCGTATCCCATCACTATCCACCCTCGTAACAGACGTAACGGAGGTCAGCTGCTACTCTCCCATTCTTTTTGACCCCTTCAGTCCAACAGCAATGAATACTGGATTAAATTTCCTTTATTTCTATGTAGGCAAGAAAATAAAAGAATATCTGATAGTACAGACCAAGAGA
>NW_011133607.1:0-402 GCF_000146605.3 Meleagris gallopavo
AGCTCTGGGGGAACCCTATTGTGCCGGGCTCTGGAATGGGTAAACGCTGGCGGGTGTGCATCGCCCTTACCTGCTGGGCAGACAATGACCAGTCAGCAAAGTGAGGTTCCGGGGCATGCCGGGAAATGCAGATTCCAGTTCCTTGCTGTTTCCACAGAGACCAACACATCTCTCCGTGCAGTTGTTACGGCACTTGGGAGCACCGCAGCTCTGCTGCCACCTGTTGGACACAATACAGTCATGAAGGCACTGCCCTGCATCCGGGCCTCTTGCACAAACCTGTGCTCCTTGCTCGGAGCACATGGCTGCACTCTGTGCACCATGTTGCTTACCACCAGAGAAGGCTCAGGTACCCAACACCATTTTGGCTTCCATCTGTCTGAGAACTGCTCATGATGCACA
>NW_011133608.1:0-879 GCF_000146605.3 Meleagris gallopavo
ATGACCAGTCAGCAAAGTGAGGTTCCGGGGCATGCCGGAAATGCACATTCCACTTCCTTGCTGTTTCCACCGAGACCAACACATCTCTCCGTGCAGTTGTTACGGCACTTGGAGCACCGCAGCTCTGCTGCCACCTGTTGGACACAATACAGTCATGAAGGCACTGCCCTGCATCCGGGCCTCTTGCACAAACCTGTGCTCCTTGCTCCGAGCACATGGCTGCACTCTGTGCACGATGTTGCTTACCACCAGAGAAGGCTCAGGTACCCAACACCATTTTGGCTTCCATCTTGTCTGAGAACTGCTCATTATGCACAGCCCTCATCTTTGCTTTGCTTTGGTGAGTGGGGACTGCCATTGCTTCCTCAGTCCCACAGACCCCTTCCCATCCCACACTGCCATGGCAGATCAGGTTCTGGACCACCTGAGGACCCAAACATCCAGGAGTCTTTGGGTCCTGACGAGATGAGTCCCAGAGTTCCGAGGGAATTCACCGCTGCAGTCACCGAGCCACTCTCCATGGTATTTCACAAGTCGAGGCAGTCAGGTCAAGTCCCTGGTGAGGAGAAAAAAGGTGACGGCACACCTCTTAGGAAGGATAGAAAGTGTGATGCGGGGAACTACCAGCATGTCAGACTCACCTCTGGGCTGGTCACGGATCATGGAGCAGATCATCCTGCAAGTGACTCTCAAGCACACATTCCAGTGCGCCACCACCCTGTGCGTGAAAAGCTGCCTCCTAATAACCAACCTAAGCCTCCCCTGTCTCACTTGAAAACCATTTCCCCTTGTCCTATCGCTATCCACCCTCCTAAACAGCCGTTGCCCCCTCCTGCTTATGCGCTCCCTTCGAGTCTTGGAAGGCTGTCATGAGCTATC
>NW_011133609.1:0-583 GCF_000146605.3 Meleagris gallopavo
GTGGAGCGACCAGTATTCCTTTCGGTGCGTCACTGTGATATGTTAGTGGGCCTAGGATCTTCTGAAGTTCTTCTTTCAAAGGGGATGAAGACAGACTGCTCCTTTGGCTGAGATAGGCGACCCATCGTGCCACTGTTTGTGCTTGGGCCACCCCGTCTTCGGAAGGTGGGTCAGATCTTTTACCCACCCTGAATCGGCAGAGTGGTCTTGACTATAACTTCAGCCGTTTCAGTTATTGGCTCTACTGCCTGCAGTGCTGAATCGGCAGCCAATAACTGCTTTTCAATCATACTGTATCTCTCTTCTGCTCCGTGCCAAACCCGAGACCAGAAACCAATGGGGGTCCAAACAGAACTCGGGCGTTGTTGCCACAGGCCACAACCCAAAGCCATCTTGAGTGATGTGAACATCTAACTCGGCTGGGAGGGTAGGATCAAATAGACCCAATGCCTGGGCTTGTTAACTGCCAGTTTCGCCTATTGAAAAAGCGTCCTGTTCTGTTTCCCCCCAATTCCCAAAGCTGCCCCTTTTTTGTGAGTCTAGACAGTGGTCTTAGCAGCTGCGCTAGGTGAAGGTATAAAAG
>NW_011133610.1:0-615 GCF_000146605.3 Meleagris gallopavo
TAGGGCTATGTGCTAATTGCATCCATGCGGTGTTTTTTAAGGGCATTGTGTGCATCCTTGTTGTGTTCTAAATTATGTTCTGCGTCTCTTCTGATTTCATTTTGCAGCCTGATGGAGTTGAAGGATTGCCTGGGCTCCTCCAGTCAGTGGTGTGAGATGTGTCCAGCAGGTAATGAACATCATGCACCCCATGTTGGTGCGCTGCTTGTATGCAGGTAGGTTTGCGATGTGATCCGACTCCCCCATGCTGACCATCCACAGCTAGATCAAGTTGCTCAGAGTCTGAGCCAGGCTCACCTTGAAAGGCAACCTGTGCCACTGCCTCAGCACCCTCAGTGTACAAGACATTTTCCTTAGATTTCACCTCCATTTTCCCTTGTTCTTTCCTTTAGGTATTGAAAGGCTGTTACCAGGTTCCCTTGGAGCCTTCACTTCTCCAGGAGGCTGAACAGCCCAGCTCTCCTTGCTTACAGGAGAGGGGTTCCATCCTTGGGTTCGTGTTGTGGCTGTACTCTGGATGCACTCGCACACGCTCCATTCTCCCTGCACTGAGGACTCCACATCTGGACGCAGCACTGCAGGTGAGGCCTGACCAGCGCAGAGCAGAGGGATGGG
>NW_011133611.1:0-306 GCF_000146605.3 Meleagris gallopavo
AGGCTGACAGGCCTATAATTACCCGGATCTTCCTTCTTGCCCTTTTTGAAGACCGGAGTGACATTGGCTATCCTCCAGTCTTCAGGGACCTCCCCTGATATCCAAGACCTCTCAAAAATGATGGAGAGCGGTTCGGCAATGACCTCCGCCAGCTCCCTCAGCACACGTGGATGCACCCCATCAGGTCCCATGGACTTGTGGACCTTAGTACTGCCTAGGTGCTCATGCACGTCCTCTTTCCTGACTAAAGGGATCTCCATTCCCCAGACCCTCTCACTAACCTCCACGGTGTGGGATTCCTGTGGG
>NW_011133612.1:0-610 GCF_000146605.3 Meleagris gallopavo
ACAATACAGTCATGTAAGGCACCTGCCCTCGCATCCGGGCCTCTTGCACAACCTGTGCTCCTTGCTCGGAGCACATGGCTGCACTCTGTGCACCATGTTGCTTACCACCAGAGAAGGCTCAGCTACCCAACACCATTTTTGCTTCCATCTTGTCTGAGAACTGCTCATTATGCACAGCCCTCATCTTTGCTTTGCTTTGGTGAGGTGGGGACTGCCATTGCTTCCTCAGTCCCACAGACCCCTTCCCATCCCACACTGCCATGGGAGATCAGGTTCTGGACCACCTGAGGACCCAAACATCCAGGAGTCTTTGGGTCCTGACGAGATGAGTCCCAGAGTTCCGAGGGAATTCACCGCTGCAGTCACCGAGCCACTCTCCATGGTATTTCACAAGTCGAGGCAGTCAGGTCAAGTCCCTGGTGAGGAGAAAAAAGGTGACAGCACACCTCTTAGAAAGGATACAAAGTGTGACGCGGGGAACTACCAGCATGTCAGTCTCACCTCTGTGCTGGTCACTGATCATGGAGCAGATTATCCTGGAAGTGACTCTCAAGCACACATTCCAGTGCGTCACCACCCTGTGCGTGAAAAGCTGCCTCCTAATAACCAA
>NW_011133613.1:0-372 GCF_000146605.3 Meleagris gallopavo
GCTGCAGCATCCTCAGCTCCCGGCCATCCCGCAGGGCCTTTCGTGCACTGAGAGCACAAAAGAGAGCAGCAAGCAGAACGTTAGCACTGCCCGGCCTTGCGTTTTGCTTCCGACCTCCTGCCTGGAGCACTCAGCTTTGGAGCAGATCCCACGGGAGCATCCGTGTGCCCAAGGGAAGGTCAGCGCTGCGGGTTGCAACGAGGGGACTTTTGGTGCCGCAGCATCGATTTGGGATTGTTTTCCTGCAATCAGTGTTTGGGGACGCGGAGGCACGGCAGCCCTGCGAGCTGGAGAGCAAAGCAACGTCAACGCAGCCACCCAAATGGGGCCTGGGGGAGGAAGGGGGGGGGGGGGTGGGGGAGGGCGAAGGAG
>NW_011133614.1:0-423 GCF_000146605.3 Meleagris gallopavo
TGGCAACCTGTTCCACTGCCTCACCACCCTCTCTGTGGAAGACATTTTCTTTAGATTTAACCTCAATTTTCCCTTGTTCTTTCCTTTAGCTATTGAAAGGCTGTTACCAGGTCACCTTGGAGCCTTCACTTTTCCAGGCTGAACAGCCCAGCTCTCCCTTCTTAAAGCAGAGGTGTTCCATCCTTAGGTTCACGTTTGTGGCTGTACTCTAGATGTGCTCCCACTGCTCCATGTCTGTCTGCACTGAGGACCCCATGTCTGGGTGCAGCACTGCAGGTGAGGCCTGAGCAGCGCAGAGTGGGGGGGGGGGGGGGTCGCCTCCCTTTGCCCATTGACCACAAATCTTTGGATGCAGGTCAAGATATATTTGGTTTTCTGGGCTGGAAGGGCTCATTGCTGGCTCGTGTCCAGCTCCTACCCACC
>NW_011133615.1:0-1288 GCF_000146605.3 Meleagris gallopavo
TGTGTGCTTGAGAGTCACTTCCAGGATGATCTGCTCCATGATCCGTGACCAGCCCAGAGGTGAGACTGACATGCTGGTAGTTCCCCGCGTCACACTTTCTATCCTTCCTGAGAGGTGTGCTGTCACCTTTTTTCTCCTCAGCAGGGACTTGACCTGACTGCCTCGACTTCTGAAATACCATGGAGAGTGGCTCGGTGACTGCAGCGGTGAATTCCCTCGGAACTCTGGGACTCATCTCGTCAGGACCCAAAGACTCCTGGCTGTTTGGGTCCTCAGGTGGTCCAGAACCTGATCTGCCATGGCAGTGTGGGATGGGAAGGGGTGTGTGGGACTGAGGAAGCAATGGCAGTCCCCACCTCACCAAAGCAAAGCAAAGATGAGGGCTGTGCATAATGAGCAGTTCTCAGACAAGATGGAAGCAAAAATGGTGTTGGTAGCTGAGCCTTCTCTGGTGGTAAGCAACATGGTGCACAGAGTGCAGCCATGTGCTCCGAGCAAGGAGCACAGGTTTGTGCAAGAGGCCCGGATGCAGGGCAGTGCCTTCATGACTGTATTGTGTCCAACAGGTGGCAGCAGAGCTGCGGTGCTCCCAAGTGCCATAACAACTGCACGGAGAGATGTGTTGGTCTCTGTGGAAGCAGCAAGGAACTGGAATCTGCATTGCCCGGCATGCCCCGGAACCTCACTTTGCTGACTGGTCATTGTCTGCCCAGCAGGTAAGGGCGATGCACAGCCGCCAGCGTTTACCCATTCCAGAGCCCGGCACAATAGGGTTCCCCCAGAGCTCTGAATTGCGCTTCATGGTGCCCAGAAGGCTGCCTATCCTCTTTGTTCTGTGTCTTGCTTGTCTCTGGTCTTGCACTGTTTTCACTATTACATTCTCTTGTCCTCCTCTTTTGTGTTCCTTGCCCCATTCTCTTTGGCCTAATGACCCCTTGGCTTTGTGTTGCCACATTCATGTCGGCATTCAGTTTTGGCGTTCCCTGCCGTATTGTCTGGGCCGTCATCCTTGGTATTTCCTTCCATGTTCTCTTGGCCCTTGCCTTTGCCTGGGCATTCCCTTGCCCTCCTGTTTTTTGTGGAACCCGCACCTGGGGCGGGGTGCAGCCCTGCGAGCACAGCTGGGGGCAGTTTGGCTGTGGAGTGGGGCAGAGCCAGGCTCCACCCCTCCCTGATCCCATTTAAGGGCTGGGAAGAGTAGGGGCGGCATCTGAACCTGGGGAGTGCTTCCTTTGGAGTATGCCTTGTTCTTTGGTGATGGAGTGAGTGATTTTTTTTTTATTTTTTT
>NW_011133616.1:0-933 GCF_000146605.3 Meleagris gallopavo
CCCTGCTGGTCGCTCCTCTTTGAATGCAGCCAGGATACAGTTGGCCTTCTGGGCTGCAAGTGCACACTACTGGCTTATGTCCAGCTCTTTGTCCACCAGGATCCCCGAGTCCTCCGCAGGGCTGCTCCCAAGGGCTTCTACGCCCAGTTGGTACAAGCATCTGGGTTTCCCCTTCATCAGGGACATCAACAGTGGGGTTGAGTGCACCCTAAGGACACCAAGCTGTGGGGTGCAGTGACACAGCAGAGGGACGGGATGCCATCCACAGAGACCTCAACAGGCTGAGCAGTGGCCACAAATCCAAGTGCAGGGTCAGTAGCTGGGATGAGGGAACACCCACCACCAAAACATGCTAGGGGATGAAAGGACTGAGCGTAGTCCTGCTCCATAAGGCCTGGGAGTACTGGTGGGTGGGAGCTGGACACAAGCCAACAGTGGGCCCTTCCAGCCCAGAAAGCCAACCGTATCCTGGGCTGCATCCAAAGATGCGCAGTCAGCGGGCCAAGGGAGGAGATCCCCATCCCTCTGCTCTGCGCTGGCGAGGCCTCAGCTGCAGTGCTGCGTCCAGATGTGGAGTCCTCAGTGCAGGGAGACATGGAGCTGTGCGAGTGCATCCAGAGTACAGCCACAAACACGAACCCAAGGATGGAACCCCTGTCCTGTAAGCAAGGAGAGCTGGGCTGTTCAGCCTCCTGGAGAAGTGAAGGCTCCAAGGGAACCTGGTAACAGCCTTTCAATACCTAAAGGAAAGAACAAGGGAAAATGGAGGTGAAATCTAAGGAAAATGTCTTGTACAGTGAGGGTGCTGAGGCAGTGGCACAGGTTGCCAGAGACATGGTGGATGTGCTGGCCCTTTCAAGGTGAGCCTGGCTCAGACTCTGAGCAACTTGATCTAGCTGTGGATGGTCAGCATGGGGGAGTCGGATCACATCG
>NW_011133617.1:0-422 GCF_000146605.3 Meleagris gallopavo
AGCTGCCAGAATTGAGGTGGCCCAAATAAGATCTGGACTGGCAGAACAAGGGTGAATTATTTCTAGCCGATGGGCCCATGAGACCTCAGGCCATCAAGGGAGAGATGCGACATATAAGTGGGCTAGAGACCGAGGGGTGGATTTAACTATGGATGCTATTGCGCAAATCATTCACGACTGTGACACGTGTGCCACAATTAAACAAGCCAAGAGAATGAAACCTCTCTGGGGAGGAAGGGCGGTGGAAAGTACAAATATGGGAGGCATGGCAGGTTGATTCTATCACCTTGCCACGAACTCGTAATGGTAAGCGTTATGTGCTCACCATGGTGGAGGCAACAACTGGGTGGCTTGAAACCTATGCAGTACCCCACGCTACCGCCCGAAAATCCATATTAGGTCTTGAGACACAAGTCCTGTGG
>NW_011133618.1:0-747 GCF_000146605.3 Meleagris gallopavo
CACCAACTCAAGCTCTCCTCTTGAATCCATTTCCCTTAGCTCTCAGCTGTCTCCTCTGCCACCACCATCAGGGCTCAGTGCAGTGTCCAACAGAGGGCAACGTCCACTCCTCCTCTTCCTTGCCAACGTATCCAAAAGAGCCCGTATTCCTCCTGTGCTGCAGCCATGGGAGCCAACCCACCACGTCTCTGTGATCCAAACAAGATCCTGCAGCTGCACAGGGATCTGCAGCTCACCGCTTTTATTCATTTTGCTGAGTGCGTGATTGTAAAACAGCATCCCGTTCCAGAACTAACGTTGGATTTAGCCTGGCTGCATCTTGTTCTGCACCCTGGTTGGGTGTCCAGAAGGTGGCACACGGGCATTAGAGCCCTCTGTGAGGTAGGGGTTGTCCGGTCAGCACCGACTGACACCACGATGGCACAGCTTTTCCGAAGGCCCTGTGCTGCATTTGCCTGCTGCGTGTCACTGTGCACTGTCACTCCAGGAAACAGATGGCACCGGGCTTCTTCTGATGCCAATGCAATGAGAGCCCAGAACAAAGAGGTTTGTAATGCCTCGAGCTGCAGAATATGCAGTAGATGGGGCACAGAGAAAGATCTGTCTCTTTTTTCTGGTGAGCTCATCCATTGGTCAGCAGAATAACTGCATACTCCATGGGGACATGGATCCGGAGTCATCCAGGGTGGCCAAGAAGGAGGTGGCCAATCTCCAAGGTTTTCCACCACAGCCTGCAGGCACTGGCAC
>NW_011133619.1:0-472 GCF_000146605.3 Meleagris gallopavo
GCAGTTCCATGCAGGCAGCTCTTCCGCTGGGGCAGGCAGACTCATTCTGCTGTGATCTGTAGAAAAGGCAGCTTTTAGAAGTCATTTCTCCAAGATCGTTTCCCCAAGTCTGAATTGCTGCAGCCCTAAGCTGTCAAATTGGGCTCTGGAGACTTCCGCAGTGGGCAATCAGTGATGCCACTGAAGAGATTCTCCTGGCTGATCAAGGACACACCAGTCCCATCTAAGCAAGAGAGCAGGAATGGTCATCTAGAAATTGTGCCCGTGGGCTTGGAGAACAGTCCAGGCTCCTGCTCTGCTGTCAGCCACTTACTACAGATTTTACAGGAGAAGAGCACAGTTGATGGAGAGAAAGGGAGGACGGCTTTTCTTAACTGGAGAACAGATGGAAGCGTTGTGTTGAAACGGAACCAGAAGTTTACCTTAAGAGGTTTGGAGCCCACACAATCGCTAAGTTCTTAGCGTGCATGTT
>NW_011133620.1:0-671 GCF_000146605.3 Meleagris gallopavo
AAGTGCAGGGTCAGTAGCTGGGATGAGGGAACAGCCACCACCAAAACATGCTAGGGGATGAAAGGACTGAGCGTAGTCCTGCTCCATAAGGCCTGGGAGTACTGGTGGGTGGGAGCTGGACAAAAGCCAGCAGTGGGCCCTTCCTGCCAGAAAGCCAACCGTATCCTGGCTGCATCCAAAGATGCGCAGTCAGCGGGCGAAGGGAGGAGATCCCATCCTCTGCTCTGCGCTGGTGAGGCCTCAGCTGCAGTGCTGCGTCCAGATGCGGAGTCCTCAGTGCAGGGAGACATGGAGCTGTGCGAGTGCATCCAGAGTACAGCCACAAACACGAACCCAAGGATGGAACCCCTCTCCTGTAAGCAAGGAGAGCTGGGCTGTTCAGCCTCCTGGAGAAGTGAAGGCTCCAAGGGAACCTGGTAACAGCCTTTCAATACCTAAAGGAAAGAACAAGGGAAAATGGAGGTGAAATCTAAGGAAAATGTCTTGTACAGTGAGGGTGCTGAGGCAGCGGCACAGGTTGCCAGAGACATGGTGGATGTGCTGGCCCTTTCATGGTGAGCCTGGCTCAGACTCTGAGCAACTTGATCTAGCTGTGGACTGGTCAGCATGCGGGATCGGATCACATCGCAAACCTACCTGCATACAAGCAGCGCACCAACATGGGGTGCATG
>NW_011133622.1:0-618 GCF_000146605.3 Meleagris gallopavo
ACGTTGATCCCTGACGTGCCTTTTTAATGCTTGCTGAGGTGCTCTCAGCTTGGTGTCGGATGTCCCTCGTGCTCACGTTGCTTTCACTGGGTGCTTTTCCTTTCCTATCTTCAGGTCTCCCCAGTGCTGATGGTATGTCAGAGCCATGTCCCAATGTTGTCTTCTTTTCTGTTTGGATTCAACAGCATTTTCTTCCCTTTTGATCTGTTCTTCTTCTCTTTCTTCCCTGTTGCCCGTTGGCGCTTCGTTGGAGTTTCCTGGATCCAAATGCACCCTTCTGACCACGTGTGATGCCCAAAGAAGAGGTAGGCTCCCAAATAGGCTTGTGCTGAGTGCTGTCCATGACTTGGGGATTCTCAATTCAATAGTATTCTTTTTTCCGCGATATTGTTCAGTGCTGTATGTGAAGCTTTCTTCTTTCTTTCTAGGATTGGCGCCTCCACCATCACATTCTGTAGGCGTTTTGGGCTGCCCGAGTTGAACGTGTCCTGTTCCTTGGTAAGGTGTGGACGTTATTAGACACGAAGATCTCTTCAGTCCTTCAAGATGTGCCCAGTCCTCACTAGATCTGTTGGCCTTGTGGCGCCCCCTGAGTTGCTGCATTGGCTGTGCCCTGAT
>NW_011133623.1:0-577 GCF_000146605.3 Meleagris gallopavo
TTGGGAGGCCTGCTATTCCTGGCACGCCTGAGGCCAGGACACCTTTTCCACTGCTTTCCACAGCCGCGTGACTCATGTGTGCCTGCGGTTCAGGGTTTTTCCCAACTCTTCCCCATCATGATGACAGGCAGATGCTCTGGGAGGCTGATGCTATGTCACTTTGAACGTGGAAATGCATGGAGTGGACTCCCAGCCCTGAGCCTCTCCTCAAAAAGGAGGTCATGCAGGACTGTGGTCAATGAGATTAATGCGTCGCTGAGCAAAGCAGGTTAATTTGAGTATGGGTCAGTTTTAGGGAAGGACGCCGGCATTACTCTGATCTCACTCCCACAGCCAGATTTGATGAGTGCCAACAGCTTTTCCCAGACTTTTCCCAGACTGATGTCTGTTCCTGTTTGGAATAAGTAGGACAACATGGTCGAGTCACCAAGGAAGATGGCTGTGGACATTCCTCTCAAGAGCCCCGTAAAAGAGAGGAGCATGACTCTCACCTCTTCTCGTCATCCCCCTGAATATGTCTATGTGGCTCATTGTCATTAGGAAATGATAAAAGAATGGTGAGTGTACAAAATGTCCT
>NW_011133624.1:0-510 GCF_000146605.3 Meleagris gallopavo
TCTAAACACGCCGCTAACACATACAGTATTTGACTTCTTAGATCAACTCTTTCTAAGGATAAGTCGCAGAGTACAGATGCACGATGTTCTGCTTCTTCAAACCAATGGCTCTTTGGAAGATCTGACGCAGAAACAACAGTCCGTTCGCACAAGGCCCCGGGGCCGGCGCAGGGCTCTGTGGCTGTGCTTCAGACCCGAAGCCGGTGCCGGCCTCTGGTGCTGCGGCTTTAGGCCCCGCAGCCGGCGTCAGCCTTTCGGGCTGCGGATTGAAGTCCCGGGGACAGCGCCGGCTTCTCTGGCTTCGGCTTTAGGCCACAGCAGCGGCACCGGCCTCTCCGGCTGTGGCTTTGTCTGTAGGCCCTCGGCCTGGTGCCGGCCTCTCTGGCCGTGCTTCAGGCCCGGGGGCTGGTGCCAGCCTGTCAGGACTTGGCTTTAGGCTTAGCAGCCGTTGCCAGCCCGTCTGGCTGTAGATGTGGCTTCAAGCCCGGCCTCTGGTGCTGGCCTCTGTGG
>NW_011133625.1:0-715 GCF_000146605.3 Meleagris gallopavo
GAAATTGTCATGCTTTTGTAGTCTATGTCCCATTTGGATATGTGAAGTAGTATTTTTGGTGGAAAATGTGTGGAATTTCAAGAGAACTGGTAGAGCTGGGAGAAAATTTCTTACCTGGGGGGGGAAGGTCATGTATCAGTGGGCAAGCTGGTGTTTCTGGGAGAAAATGCCACCTTTCGGGGGACAGAAATGTATTTCGGATAGAATGAGCCACATATTTGTGAGGAAACGGGTGTTTCTGAGGGAAACTGCCATCTACTTTTGACACAGGTGGTGGTTCTGAAATAGAATGCCCCAAAGTCTGGGAGTAAGCGTCATAATGAGGAATGTAATGGAGTCGATTCTAGTTGAAAAGTTGTAATTTTTTTGAATTTAATCTGTTACTTCTGCATGGTAATGTGATATTGCTGATTTAAGTGATATTGGTGATTGTAAGGTAGAGGTCATCACACGGAAACGCACACGGAAACGTACTGCCAGACTAAATCAAATGCTATGCACTTCGGACGCAGCACAGCGTGCGGGATTCTGCCACTGCACATAGCGACTAAAGTTCCAGTTTAAAGCCGCTGAGAAATCGGTGTAGCGCTACATCGCGAATGCCGCTTTCTAGCCCTGAGAGCGAAGGCGTGCTATTCCGAAGCCGAGAAGGTGCGAATTCAGCCTGCTGCATTACCTCCGAACGGGGGGCTTTCTCCGCAGGAAAGACTGTTGT
>NW_011133626.1:0-489 GCF_000146605.3 Meleagris gallopavo
ACTAGGCTCTGAAATGCCTTTCAACATGCACACTGCCTCTTTCTGTCCTGCCCTGCCATCTTTGTTCCTTTTTGATGCAGGAATTTTTACTGGCATGTACTGGGCTTGTTCAGTCGGTGCTGTTGGAGCACTGTGCAGTGACGAGGTCGGAGGTAATAACACCTGCTGGCAGATGAGGAAAACACCGTTGGACAGAGGTGAGGAGAGAATAAAACACGACGGCTGAGCTGCCTGCAAAGAGCTGCTGGGGGAAGCGTGATGCCAACTCCGAATTTGATCCGATAGCCTGCTGTGCACGTTCTACGTTTATCCCGCCTCCGTCTTTCCCACAGCCACACACGGGGCTCTGGGCAGCGGACGTCTCTGTTGGTGGGGTCCTGCTGCCACCTCGAGGTACCGAGCCAAACTGCCACCTTCTGGGGGAAACGTGAGGAAAAAGCGCAATTCGGAGCCCACGGCACCTCAAAGCCCCTTCAACGAGCCCCCAGC
>NW_011133627.1:0-858 GCF_000146605.3 Meleagris gallopavo
TAGTTCCCCGCGTCACACTTTGTATCCTTCCTAAGAGGTGTGCTGTCACCTTTTTTCTCCTCAGCAGGGACTTGACCTGACTGCCTCGACTTCTGAACTACCATGGAGAGTGGCTCGGTGACTGCAGCGGTGAATTCCCTCGGAACTCTGGGACTCATCTCGTCAGGACCCAAGGACTCCTGGCTGTTTGGGTCCTCAGGTGGTCCAGAACCTGATCTCCCATGGCAGTGTGGGATGGGAAGGGGTCTGTGGGACTGAGGAAGCAATGGCAGTCCCCACCTCACCAAAGCAAAGATGAGGGCTGTGCATAATGAGCAGTTCTCAGACAAGATGGAAGCAAAAATGGCGTTGGGTAGCTGAGCCTTCTCTGGTGGTAAGCAACATGGTGCACAGAGTGCAGCCATGTGCTCCGAGCAAGGAGCACAGGTTTGTGCAAGAGGCCCGGATGCAGGGCAGTGCCTTCATGACTGTATTGTGTCCAACAGGTGGCAGCAGAGCTGCGGTGCTCCCAAGTGCCGTAACAACTGCACGGAGAGATGTGTTGGTCTCTGTGGAAACAGCAAGGAAGTGGAATGTGCATTTCCCGGCATGCCCCGGAACCTCACTTTGCTGACTGGTCATTGTCTGCCCAGCAGGTAAGGGCGATGCACACCCGCCAGCGTTTACCCATTCCCAGAGCCCCGGCACAATAGGGTTCCCCCCAGAGCTCTGAATTGCGCTTCATGGTGCCCAGAAGGCTGCCTATCCTCTTTGTTCTGTGTCTTGCTTGTCTCTGGTCTTGCACTGTTTTCACTATTACATTCTCTTGTCCTCCTATTTTTGTGTTCCCTTTGCCCCATTCTCTTGGCCTAATGCCCC
>NW_011133628.1:0-909 GCF_000146605.3 Meleagris gallopavo
CCCCTCTCTTCAGCTGTTTTTATACCACGTTTTACCCTACAGGCAGAGCTTGAGTGCCTCTCATCATTGCATACCTTTGTTCTGAGTTGTGTAAAATTGTCCTGCTTTGTTTTCAAAAGCCTAGGCTAAAAACTCCAGAGTGCATGTGCTCACTGAAGGGTTGTAGCACCTCGGAAGTGGATAACTTTTGGCTTGGAGGTATTTTTTAGTTCTATAATGAGTGTTCTTAGTTTCATAATGAGCAAATACTGTTACAAAGTGTTACACAAAATGAAGGAGAAAGCTCTAAAGCAGGCAGTTGGGATGCTGGCATGATGATGTTACAAACGTGATTAGTGCCATGATGTTATTATTAGTATGGTAAGAGTTTGTTAATAAACAAAAAAAAAAAAAAAGGAGGGAGTGGGAGGAGAGGATTTGGGAATACAAGAAAGAATATTCCAAGCAGAAGCTGTGAAGCAAGATAAATGGCAAGAGAAAGCAAAGCTGAGAACCAAGAGAGAAAACCAAAGTCACGTAAGCTGCGTGATGGCTGCATGATAATGACCCTGATTGGAGGAGGAACTGCCTGGATAAGCACCTGCGTGCATGGTGAAGGGTGTCTGTATGGAAAGTTTTGTTGACACGGAAAGGAAGGTGGGAAAGTTACAAGACTAATTTGGGAATCTCTCTAAGGGGATGTTAGAACCTGCAATAAGTGGTTTGGATAGTCAGTATCTGAGTCTGTGCCTCAGATGCCACAGTGGGGTGGGTGTGAGAGTATGTTAGAGCGTGCCAGAAGATACGGGGATGTCCTTGGAGTGCAGTAGGGCATATTTGGAAATATTTGGAAAGAGCTGAAGAGGCCTGGAGCACACTGAGGAGCTGTGAGAAGGCACTAGGGTGCTGTGAGATGTCTCTTGGTCTCCC
>NW_011133629.1:0-559 GCF_000146605.3 Meleagris gallopavo
CCCCTGGATTTTCCCTCGTCGCCTTGGCTAAATTGTGCAAGCTCATTGACCGGCTCTTTCTCTCTCCTCTCCTCTCCCCCCTCTGCCTGCTGGCCTGGTGCAGCTTTTGCTCGTGGAAGATCAGAGCAAAGTGACAAGGAACGGCTGCAGATTCAAGGGATTTCTCTAAGTTGTTCTGATCTCTTGCCAGGTACGTGCCATGTTTTGTCCCCCACATGCTTTAGCAGCCCGTGTCGCCCCGTGTTTAGTAACACAGCCTCAGCCAGCTTTGATGGGACACTGGTCCCGTGTGGGTTTTTGCCACTTCCCTCCAGCTCAGCCCTCAGAAGGATGCTGTCTGTGGTGCTGTGACCAGCTGGGCTTAAGGAAGCAATCCCTTGGGCAAAGAGTCCTAGCCCCAGTGCAGCCTTGTGCAGAGCTGCACAACGTGATCCAGGGCCACAAGCATGCGTGCTTCGGCTGTGTGAGTGTGCTGCCCGACAGCTGTGGGGAGCACAGCAGAGATGCAAGCAGAGGAAATCCACGTGCAGGGCTGCGGTGGGTGCTGGAGGTTGGGAGA
>NW_011133630.1:0-639 GCF_000146605.3 Meleagris gallopavo
GAGGAAGAAAAAGAAAATAGAATTTAGATGCACGGGAAGAAGTGAACTGATATTTAGGTCTAAATTACTCTAATTACTTCTCTGAGGATACACTTGCAATATCAGGAAGAAACAAAACTGTGGAGTATTTCACCAGAGGGATCAAACTAGGCATGGTAAACTGCTCTCCTGAATTAATCTACTTTCACCGTGATCTCACTGTTAGCACTGGGCTCATCTTGGGTGCAGATCATTCATGGAAAGCTGACACTTGGTAAGAAAGCAAAGATGCTAACTAGCCTTCCTCGTTGATTAGATGTTAAATCCAGGTGTTTCCCATGAACTGCAGTGTTGACAAAACATTATTCATACAAATTTCAGTATCATTTCAGATCATTGAATACGGCCGATTCATTCACTCATTCACTCATTCATTCATTCATTCATTCATTCATTCATTCATTCACTCACTCACTCACTCACTCACTTATTCAGGTATCCATGTAAGTGTAGATGTCATTTCACTATTTTTCTACTCCTGTGATTAGTGATCCCTCTTTTTTTTTTTTAAAATCTATATTACTATTCTAATCTATTTGGATTTATTGTTCCTCAGTGTGATTTAAATAACAAATTTAGCTGTTTCTGTTTGTTTGTTTG
>NW_011133631.1:0-504 GCF_000146605.3 Meleagris gallopavo
GGAAACAGTGCAAAATGAGCGAGAGAGTCTCCTGGTCGAGAGAAACAGCCTCCAATCTAAGAGAGATGCCCTCCGAATTGAGAGAGACTCCCTGCAATCCAAACTCAACAGTCTTCAATCTCAACAAGACACCCTCCAATCTGAGCTAGATACTCTCATAATCGAACGAGACAGGCTCCGAGCTGAACTGGAGGATGAGAGCATTGGAACTGACCAACCTGATCAACTACAGGAAGCACCACAATTGATGTCACTTGCCCCTGTAAGAGGACGGAAAATGAAACGAATCTCGACTCAGTTAGAAGAGAAGAAAGAAGAGGAGAGAGGTCCAGAGGGGTGGCTCCAAGATCCACAAGAAGCACCCCTGAGTCCAGGGGAGGGGCCCTCAGTAAGACCACGGTCACCAATGCCTACGAGGGCACCAAGAAGTCCCGAAAGAGTAAGAGGTGAGCAAGATATCGTTACCATTGTTGATCGATCTCTGAAAATGAATGAAATTCGAAG
>NW_011133632.1:0-502 GCF_000146605.3 Meleagris gallopavo
GTGACAGCCAGACCATACACTCCTACTAATGGACCTGGTGCAGCGATTTTGGCAGAGGCCGAGAGAGAGTATACCTGCATGGCTGCTCAGGTTATGGGATTCAGGAGCAGAAAGTGTTATGGTTAATGGGCCGGAAATGTCAAAGCTGGCCACCATACCATTACATCCTGCTGTCAGGCAGAGACTATACGCTGCCATCCAGTATAGCAATGAGAACCACTCAATAATAGATTGGTTAATGGCAGCGTGCCGGATGGTCTGGCCAAATAAAACAGATATTCCCCTAAACATAGGACTATGGTCCTCCATGGAGGACCTTCAAAACTACATTCGCGACTTAGGCATGAGAGAAGCAATATATGAAGACTCGTAGGATAGCCCGGATATGATCCAGTTCTCGGCGGGCATGCGAGATTTAATTTACAAGAGGCCCCTTCCACCTATATGGGACCTTGGTTCGATATTAACCCTCTGGTGACCTCGGAAACCGTAGTTCAGCAGG
>NW_011133633.1:0-470 GCF_000146605.3 Meleagris gallopavo
ATCAGTGTAGCACTCCTGTGGCAAGAGGGCTCCGAGCTCCCTTGCTGGTGCGGCGAGAGAGGCACAGACTCCCTTGTTGGTGCAAAACAAAGGACGTTTATTGTAGATGTTTACAACCTTTTATACCCGCGCAACAACAACTAGTTACATGTAGGAGCCAGACGCCTTCTGTGTGTTTACGTCTGTCTCCAGTCACTTTACAGCTTTTTTACTCATTAGCAAGATAATGACTTTATTTTTGCCACATTTCCCCCTTCTCTATTAATAGAAAAAGAAGTACGGTTCAAAAACATCTCTAAAAATAGCTAAGCTAAAATTAACACACTGAACAAATGATAGGTTCTTTAGAGTACAAACAATAGTCCATATTAACCAATCCCAACGATTCCAATTCTTATGATTACTCGGCGAGGCAGCTGACAAACTGTGTCTTGTTGTGAGAGTCCAAACCACTGATGAGAGTACTGTGG
>NW_011133634.1:0-545 GCF_000146605.3 Meleagris gallopavo
TCTAACCACATGTCCTTGCCCCAGATCGGCCGGGCACGGACAGTCCATTCTTGGGTGGCCCACTGTGCAATCCACAAAGTGAGCCCTCGGTACACAGCCCAACTATCTGTACAGATGTTCAGGATACCATCACCGGCTTCCTTACTTATAACCATCCACACGGCTCGCAGTTCTGCCCGTTGGCTGCTCTGACCATCCCCCTCATCAAACCAGATGGTCTCAGTAGAAGGATGGTATGCTATTGCTCTCCACTTGCTCAGATTGCCCCTGCTGGATCCATCTGTGTACCAAGCATCTTCAGGGATAGGGTATTTTCCCTCCTGAGCGGGACTCTTCTGCGGTGGAGCGACCAGTATTCCTTTCGGTGCGTCACTGTGATATGTTAGTGGGCCTAGGATCTTCTGAAGTTCTTCTTTCAAAGGGGATGAAGACAGACTGCTCCTTTGGCTGAGATAGGCGACCCATCGTGCCACTGTTTGTGCTTGGGCCACCCGTCTTCGGAGTGGTCAGATCTTTTACCCACCCTGAATCGGCAGAGTGGTCTT
>NW_011133635.1:0-443 GCF_000146605.3 Meleagris gallopavo
GCCCCGCTGGAACCCGGCGTGTTGGTGCTGCTGAAGGCACTGGGCGACGCGTCCACCCTCCTGGCCCCACCTGAATGCTACCGGGCCTGTGGCTCCCTCACTATCCCAATCGAGCGTTCAGGTGTTTCCGTGACTTTTTGCTTGCTTGCTGCTGATTACCTCTTGTTACAATAAATGACTCGACTCACAGCATCACAGAATCTCTATGGTTGGCAAAGACCTCTGAGATCACCAAGTCCCACCGTCACCCCCCACCTGCCCACGTCCCTCAGTGCCACATCCCCACGGTTCTGGAACACCTCCATGGACGCTGACTCCCCCAGCTCCCCGGGCAGCTGTGCCAGTGCCCGACCGCTCGTTCAGCAAAGATGTCCTTCCTAACATCCAACGGGGACCTCCCCTGGTGCAACTTGAGGCCCTTCCCTCTCGTCCCATCGCTGTTA
>NW_011133636.1:0-369 GCF_000146605.3 Meleagris gallopavo
TCTGCTGGTGGGCACAGCTTTTTGCCCCAAGCCCTGAAGATGCTTGTGATTCGCCACCTGACAACCGTAGCCCTCTGAAGCCTGGAGCAAGGAGTTGCCCCTGTGGCTGGATGACGTCCTGGGGCACTTCTGCTGCTGCCTGGAGTACACCTCAATTGCTTCCTTTCATGATATGAGAGGGTGATTTTTTTTCTATGATTTGCAGCTCTAAAACGGGGAGGAAGTCTACAGGCAATCCTTCAGAGCATCTAGAATATCAAGAAATCCTCTTAGACTGTTTCTTAGTAGCGTCATAGAGCTACCGCTTTCATTCTTTGTCAGTTTTTCACTCTTCAGCTTTCCATTTTCATTTACAGATTTCTTGGTATT
>NW_011133637.1:0-756 GCF_000146605.3 Meleagris gallopavo
TACCCCAGCATCCTCTGTTCTCCCTAGGAACGTGCCTCCAAACCCGATACAGCAGCATTCTCCTGCACCAATGCCTTTAGTGCTGCTGCTGTCCCGGACCCACTGCCACCACAATCACACAGGCTAAAGTAATAATGATTTTATTCATTTCATGCCTGATAGGAAATGGAGGTGATGATCTGGGAGAGGTTGGTGTCTACCCAGTAGAAGAGATTGTTGTCATCAGAAGTGTCATCAGAAGTGCCTTCAGTGCAGGAATCTTTGCTGGGCTGAGGTGTGTCCCGCCCCACCAGCTGACTGTCACCATTTGACCCACAGGCTGCCAGATGGACAGAAGTGCTTCATGGACATCACTCTCTGTTACGGTGGAAGCTGAGGCCGTTGTTCCCTGAAGTGACACAGCATGGGCACAGAGAAAGGGATTCAGGCTCATTTTGCAGAGCATCACCCTGCAGGGCTCTGATTCCTGCACCACTTTTCCAGCCTCACAGGACTTGGAGCAGCCCGTGGGGCTTCTGGCATGCCCTGTTTGGCACAGGGGTCTCCAGCTGGGTGTCAGCCCCATGACCAGGCAAGTCTCTGGGGAGAGCTGATGGACCTCTGGAGGTCTGTTTTCCTTAGAAGCCTTCACAGACCAGACCTTTGCGGTTCTCTGCATGCATATTAAATCTCAATTGCTTACCTATCGCTGACGTTGTCTCAGTATTTTCCAGAGTCTGATGATAACCCAAAGCAGACGGAAAACACGGTAGTCTA
>NW_011133638.1:0-530 GCF_000146605.3 Meleagris gallopavo
TGTTTGGTAATCTGAATTCAGTTGTTACTGGATAGATGAACATAATAGAAAAATAAATAATCCCATCACATCTGATATTTGAGAAGCCCATATTTTAAAAGACATCAAAACTCATTGAAAGGAAGCCTTTACTAGAGATGAAGAGGGTAAGTGCTTCTTAACTGTCAAGTTAGAAAAAAAAAATTGAATTTGAATTATTAAAACAGACCAAATATATTTGTACATGTATATACATACATGTGATTAGTAGGACTTTGTATAAATAGATAACTTTTTTCTATTTAGATTTCCATTCAACGTAACTTCAGTATTACCTCTTAAGGAAAATAACTTTTTTTTCAGTACAAACTCCAAAGCACTGTTCCAAATGTAAAGAACAACTTGTACAGAAGAGGACTAGCTTCATAATCACTTACTTAATGTGCAGTTTCTTGAGATTTAAAAAGAAAATGAAAATCTGTGACTCAGTTGCACTCCTACAAAATAAATAAATAAATAAATAAATAAAATAAAATCAAAGTCATTGGTTT
>NW_011133639.1:0-530 GCF_000146605.3 Meleagris gallopavo
ATAGGTTTTTATCTCCCTACTCAATGTGTCCATTAGGGAAGCAATATTGGGTACGGCTGCATGAATAGGCAGCGTGACCTTATTTAATTCCCTATAATCTACTGTCATTCTGCACGTGCCATCCGACTTTCGCACTGGCCATATGGGGGAATTATATGGGCTGTGGGCAGGTCTTATAATGCCCACTTTTTCTAATTCCTGCACTGTTTTTGATATTTTGTCCTGCCCCCCCGGGAGTCTGTACTGTCTCACATGAGTAATCCGGCGCGGTTTTGGCAAACAAATTGGCCCATGTTTCGCATGGGTTCTTAATATTACCTGCACCGCCCGGATACTGATACATCTCTGTCAGAGTCTGAACTCTCCCACGGTTGCCTGGAGAGCCAGACCGCATAGAATATCTATGCCCAAGATGTATTCCTGGACTGGGGCAATAGATACCTTATACTCCCGGGGTGGGAGACGCCCAACCCCCAGTTTTAACCATGTTTGGTGACAGGAATAGTTGTCCCCAAACACCAATCATCACT
>NW_011133640.1:0-600 GCF_000146605.3 Meleagris gallopavo
AGGGGGAAAAAGTACAAAACTGGAAGGCAAAGCAAAGAAATACCAAGAAAGAGCAAAGACATAGAATGCAACATGATGGCAAAACAAAGGGTTCAAAGAAAGTAAAAACAAGGAACTGCCATCCCAAATTTTTCAAAGGACAGAAGAAATAAATAAATAAATGACAATAAAGAAAAAAGCAAAGCAAAGCAGAAAGGAAACCAAAGCAAAGAGAGAAAAACCATTAAAGGAATGCAGAGCAGCGCAAAGAAAAGGTATGAAAGGAAATAAAAGAGCAAAGCAAAAGCAATGGACAAAGCAATGGAAATAAAAGGGAAATCAAATGAAAAGGAAGGAAACCAAGAAAAATCATTTGAAAAGTAGAGAAATGAGAAGAAGAAAAAAATAATGCCAAGAAAAGAGCAATAATGAAATGAGTGAAACAAAACGAGCAGTAAAAACATCCAAATTAGAATAAAAGAAGACAGAGCAAAGCAAAGCCAGTAAAGGCAAAGTTAAGAGGAAGCAGGCAGGCAAGCGAACAAGGATACAGACAGGGGAAGGGGAGGAAAAGCAGAATGTAATGACAAACAAAAAGAAAAGAGAAAAAGAAAACCTACA
>NW_011133641.1:0-622 GCF_000146605.3 Meleagris gallopavo
AGCGCAGGCAGAGAAGAGCAAGCGAAGCAGCGCAGGCAGAGAAGAGAGCATCAGGTGACCTTGCCGGGAGTTATATCTCCTCGCTGACCGCAAAGCCCCCTGGGGAAACGTAGCTGCTCTTCTCCGCTGGACAGGCACCCGGAACTTGAGCATCAGCAGTCAAAACCCCAGTGCATTGCATGATGTTATGATGTGGAATACCGATAATGAAAAATCATGAAACCATGACAACAAGAGGGTTAATTATATAAATGAAGCACTTTCTATTCTAAGATGAAGGCTTAGTGAAATGAAATCTTGGGACTTTTTAAAGTCTGATCCAGAGGGAAATAAATCCAAACATCACATGGGCTAATTGGATAAATGTGTTAAGTAAAGGAGAAAAAAAAAAAGAAAAAAAGAAGAAGAAGAAGAAGAAAGAGACCATGCACTTAAGTTTGAATGGTGACTTCAAGCATAATCTAAAGTAGATATAAAAAAAGAAAAAACCCTACCTGGCAATCACACTGATCATTCGTGCTATCAGGGTCTCAAAGCCAAATGCTAATGTTTTTCTTTCAGTGTTACAGGGAAGTGGAATACAGAGTTCAGTATCAGTCACTCTGATATGAACAATTTCAAT
>NW_011133642.1:0-668 GCF_000146605.3 Meleagris gallopavo
GAAGACATTTTATCCTTTAGCTGCCACGTGTGACTGCTGCTCAGAAAGCCACAATGTTGTACTGAGGCTTTAATCATCACTTTAGAAAACTCAGTTTGGAAATGTAATCTGTGATCTCCTTCCCAGCTGTACCTGAGAAATCTTGTCAGCTCTGATAGTTCTAACCACCCCCTTTGTGTAAATGCCCACTGCACGTTTCCTTTCTTACGAGAACTGTCAACTTTTGCTACACGTTCTGCAGTTGTAACTCGAGTGAAATAAAATTCCTTAAACTACCCCCTAGCTCCACTGCCCCATTTTTCATAGCTGCTATGAAAAGGAAGTTACTGGTGTTGATATGCTGAGGCTCACTTATGGTACGATTCCAGTTATCAAGTAGATGTGGTCCAGAAGTGCATTTGCATATTTCTCTTCTTGTCTCTTCTGTTTAAGTAGGATTTATTGAGGTCATTAAATAAGTCACAGCTGTGGATCACAGAGTTGAAAGATGTGCTCAGTGCCATACCAACTAGAGCCATCCTCAAGAAAGGGGAAGTGGAGAGGGCCAGGACTTAAACTGTGCTCCTCTGTAAAACATTGCTACAGCTGATTCCTAAGCCTCGGTGATGCTTAGAAAGTGAGTGTTCTTTCTGATGCTCCTGTGTTCCCTGGTGTTATGTGCAGAGTCA
>NW_011133643.1:0-481 GCF_000146605.3 Meleagris gallopavo
CTGCAGGGATGCAACGAGGAAGGCTAAAGCCCGTCTGGAATTGAATCTGGCTAAAGTGATAAAGGATAATAAAAAAGGCTTCTTCAAGTATGTTAATAGCAAAAGGAAAACTAGGGAGAATGTGGGCCCCTTACTAAGTGAGGAGGGGGTCCTCGTAACGGGGATGCTGAGAAGGCAGAGATACTGAATGCCTTCTTTACTTCCGTCTTCAGTGAAAAGCCTCTCCCGCAGGAATCCCCACACCCTGGAGGTTAGGGAGAGGGTCTGGGGAATGGGAGACTTCCCTTTAGTCAGGAAAGAGGACGTGCGTGAGTGCCTAGGCAGTGCTGAGGTCCACAAGTCCATGGGACCTGATGGGGTGCATCCACGTGTGCTGAGAGAGCTGGCGGAGGTCATTGCCGAACCGCTCTCCATCATTTTTGAGAGGTCTTGTACAACAGGGGAGGTCCCTGAAGACTGGAGGATAGCCAATGTCACTCCG
>NW_011133644.1:0-455 GCF_000146605.3 Meleagris gallopavo
TGACTAGGAAAGGCGTTACAACGGAGGCGTGATGGTGGGAGGACTGGCAGAGCAGAGAGGTACTATAAAGGAAGGGAAGAAGATTGCTCCCCCATATCAGAAGATTCCAGGTGCAGAGGAAAAAGCATCACCAAGGAGGGACCGCCAGAAGGAAATCCTTCCCTAGCTGCAGTCAGCCCTTGCATGAGCTCTGGAAGAGGCGCAGCCAGGCTCCAGCCCTTCCGTCACACAGCTGAATTGCCTTCACCTGTGCTCCCAGGGCTGAGCAGCTCCTTTCTGCAGCTGCTCAACCAGTGGTTCAGGCTGGGACTCAACAGATCCCATGCATATGTGAAAGATTTCTTGGTTGTTTTTTTTTTTGTTATTCTTAGGGGTAGATTAGAAAAAAGCAAAGAAGTTCTCTGCCCTTGCTCCTGCCCTTTGTTCCTGCCTCACCTGCCACCAGCGTGCAGCCA
>NW_011133645.1:0-420 GCF_000146605.3 Meleagris gallopavo
GAGCCTCAGGTGGGGCTCTGCTTCTCCTGGGCACCCCACGCCCTGGTCAGCGTGGGCAGGACTGGACAGGACATCCCCCGCCTTTGGGGGAGCCCCGCTTTGATTTTTGGTGGCAGACTCTGCAAGGATCTAGTCCTCCTGTGCACCAGTGGCACAGCAGCAGAGGTGCGCTCCTGGGGCAGGCTGGTCTCGGAGCTGGAGGGAGCTTTCAGCGCGCCCTGTTGTTCTTCCTCGCCACTTGGAGGCCGCGCTGCCTGTGCTGGAGCCAGCTCTGATGCTTCTCCCTTCTTTTCTTGGGGCTCCTTTTGGGCAGAAGACGCCCCCGGGATCGCTGGCAGCTGACTGAAAGGCAGAGTGGGAGAGGTCTGCCTCTACACAGAGTGGGTGACGGCTTTTGGGGGCCGTATCCTGCAACCCCGA
>NW_011133646.1:0-657 GCF_000146605.3 Meleagris gallopavo
AGCTCATGCGCAAGCTCGAAGGAAAGAAGAAGGTCCATGGAAATGTGGAAAAAGGGTCTGACCACTTGGGAAGAATATAGGAATGTAGTCAGGGCCTGCAGGGATGCATCGAGGAAGGCTAAAGCCTGTCTGGAATTGAATCTAGCTAAAGTGATAAAGGATAATAAAAAAGGCTTCTTCAAGTATGTGTACAGCAAAGGAAACTAGAGAGAACGTGGGCCCCTTACTAAGTGAGGGGGGGGTTCTGGTAACGGGGGATGCTGAGAAGGCAGAGATACTGAATGCCTTCTTTACTTCCGTCTGCAGTGAAAAGGCTCTCCCGCAGGAATCCCACAGCCTGGAGGTTAGTGAGAGGGTCTGGGGAATGGGAGACTTCCCTTTAGTCAGGAAAGAGGACGTGCGTGAGTGCCTAGGCAGTACTGAGGTCCACAAGTCCATGGGACCTGATGGGGTGCATCCAGGTGTGCTGAGGGAGCTGGCGGAGGTCATTGCCGAACCGCTCTCCATCATTTTTGAGAGGTGTTGGATAACAGGGGAGGTCCCTGAAGACTGGAGGATAGCCAATGTCACTCCGGTCTTCACAAAGGGCAAGAAGGAAGAGCCGGGTAATTATAGGCCTGTCAGCCTCACCTCCGTCCCTGGAAAGGTGATGGAACA
>NW_011133647.1:0-377 GCF_000146605.3 Meleagris gallopavo
TTCGTCCATGGCTCATTAAGCCAGAAGACTGCTATCCCTTTCCTGACATTCAGGCTGGGTCCCAGGATGCTGCAATGAGGAAACTAAAGAATGTTAAGAAGGACTTTGCATCCTTTGGAAAGGTGTTGAAGGGATCAGGGGTGCAGGCAGAGTTCTCCTCTGCCCTTCCAGCGGGGATCTGGCACCCAGGAAGATGGAGGAGAACATGTCAGGTAAATGACTGGCTGAGGGGGTGGCGTCTTGATCAAGGCTTTGGGGGTTTTGAGCTCGGGCAGGCCTTGGAGAAACTCGGTATATGGGCTCCTGATGGACTCCAAGTGAGCAAGCAGGGCAGAAGTGTGCTGGGGAACAAGCTCTCTGGATTGATTACCAGGGCT
>NW_011133648.1:0-651 GCF_000146605.3 Meleagris gallopavo
ATTTTTAGGATTGATTTAGTTTACCAAGTTTTCATAGGTTTGAAAACTACAGGTTTAAATACATTTTCAGTATATGAATGATACATGTTAGCTATTCCTTCCAATGATACATAAGTGTATGTCTTAACAGTATTTGCCGAGTGCACATTATATTAAATAACAGATTCTGTAAAGTAAATATGTAAGTTTACTAATTTGAAGCAGTGTGATTTTGCTCTGTATATTTTTATTCTGGAAGTACTGTTAGGATTTGAAGGATTATGTACTCCATTCTCACTGTTCAATCGCTCATGAGTGGTAGATAGACATTTAGGAAAAGAGCATTCCTGCTGGATTGTCACATCACCACTTACAAGGTTTCTTGTCATAGTACTGGCAACAGTGAGACCTGCCATGGGTTATTTTTCTGAAGAAAAAAGTGCAGCCTCATTAAATCATGTGGAACATAATTTAAAAAAAAAAAAAAAAAGTAACCAGTAGACATGGAAGTAGTGATATCCACAAAAAGTAGCCAAATTAACAAGCAGGTTAGCAAGAGAAATAGGCCAGGCTAAAACAATAGCTTGGGTTGGGTGGGGTTGCTTGGAGCTATGCTGGCAGCAGCTACGTTTGAAGGAGTGCAGCAGTAGGTCTGTGTTAGCATCTTCTTGC
>NW_011133649.1:0-387 GCF_000146605.3 Meleagris gallopavo
GTTGTTATTGTTTGGAAATCAGTGGCAGAAGAATGCCTCCTTGCTGCAGAAACAAAGAAAAGTGCCACAGGTTTTCGTCACCTTAATATTGAAAGGTAATCTGTACTTGCAAAAGAAACAAAAAGGGTTCTGAATTGCATTTGCAGAACAGCAGAGTTGGACACAGCTTTATATCCATTTCATAAGGGAAGAGATTAACATTGTACTAAGAGTATCAGCTCGGGAACACAGATATTCCTGGAGAATGTCATTCCCAGAGATAGTCAAGAAAATAGGCCTTGGATCTCATGCTGGAGACAAAGCTCGAGTTTCTAACATGTTTAGCTTTGTTGTGTGGACCTATGATTTTCCCACTATCCAGCGTGTTTTGCAGCTGGTGGCTGTTAT
>NW_011133650.1:0-696 GCF_000146605.3 Meleagris gallopavo
TCTGCAGGCAATTGTACTTTTGGAAGAAAATTCATCTTCAGGAGGAATATTTTGTGGGTTTCAGGTAGGCAAAGAGAAATCATTGCTAAAGGTTCTCAAAGTTCTAAGATTGCACCCAACAATAAATTACTGCACTCAGTGCAGTCTAATTAAAAATTATAGCAATGGAGAAAGATTGTTTCTTCACTGAACTGAAAGCTGCTTGTTTATAGTGATCAGTAATCATGACTACTTTGTATTCGGGAAAGGAAATACCTGTACAGATACACATAGGAAAATGCAAGTGATAAAGCAGGAATTCGTTTTGAAAAGAACTGATAAAATTATCTAAAATTCTGAGCAGGATTTTTCAGTCAAGCAAAAATGTTTTTCTGACAAGGAAAATGGAAACCCAAATTAGAAGTAGATGTTAAGGATGACACAGCAACACACCATGCAAGACGTCTGCCATCCATTTTCCAGAAGACACTGGCGTAAATTGGAATGTAATGCATGCTTTTCTCACAGGCAATAGAAAGGATTTCTGCCTCGTTTCCCCAGTTTATGGCTGCCTGAAAGATGGCAGCTGGCTGTCAGTGTTAGCACACATCTTGTGGCTAACTGCTCTAACTGGGAGTGCTCTGTTACGCCT
This sequence comes from Meleagris gallopavo, assembly GCF_000146605.3. Lineage (NCBI taxonomy): Eukaryota > Metazoa > Chordata > Aves > Galliformes > Phasianidae > Meleagris > Meleagris gallopavo. Next base: position 632 of record NW_011133650.1, read on the forward strand.
CGCACAGTGCCCAGCTGCGACTGCGTCCTGTTCAGACAGTGCTTGGAGCCTCTTCATTTCATCAC
>NW_011133651.1:0-447 GCF_000146605.3 Meleagris gallopavo
GACCCACATCCCGCCCTGGGCTGCTGACAGCCCTCCTCCTGCCCAAAGTCCTGGGGCACAAACCCTGCAGGGACGGGGCTTCTCCTTGGCCAGTGACACCTTCTGACATCCTCTGGTGGCCAGTGGAGTCCTCTGAAGACCAGTGGAGACCTGATGATCTCTGACATCCTCCAGTGATCAACAAAGCCCTCAGCAAAAGCCAGCTCTGTGCGTCTGTGTCCTTGTCCCCGCGCTCAGCAGGCTGCCATTCCTCCCTGGTCAGCAGGGCTGTGTGCCCGTCATTGCCGTGATGAACAAACTGCTGCTTCACAAAGATCTCGGCCTGAGCAGAAATTTCTGCTTTTGAGTCGCGCTGCTACCAAGACAGAAGGCGATAACTGCACGCAGCAGTCTCCTGCTCGTAACATCCTGCTGCTTCATTCTGGTGCCGTCACTGAGCAGCATCTC
>NW_011133652.1:0-500 GCF_000146605.3 Meleagris gallopavo
TGAGGGCAACAAGAAGTCCTGAAAGAGTAAGAGGTGAGCAAGACATCGTTACCATTGTTGATCGATCTCTGAAAATGAATGAAATTAGAAGTCTGAGAAAAGACTTTTCACGTCACCCAAATGAGCCTATTGCCACTTGGTTACTTTGATGTTGGGACAATGGGGCCAACAGTGTGTGGCTGGATAGTAGAGAAGCTCGCCAACTGGGTGGCATTGCTAGGGACTCTGCCATTGACAGAGGTATTAGTACATGCCAGAACCAGGCCTTTACCCTCTGGAAGCGGATGTTGTTAGCTGTAAAAGAAAGATACCCCCTTCAAAGATGATCTGATGCCTGAGAAAAAGAAATGGGCTGATATGGAAGAAGGCATCTGTTATTTAAGAGAATATGCTGTGGTGGAAATGCTACATAGCCCCGATTTCATTCCTGACGAGCCAGACCAAGAGCATGATCCCGAGAGAGTCAGGTGTACACCAAACATGTGGCGTACATTCACAAA
>NW_011133653.1:0-490 GCF_000146605.3 Meleagris gallopavo
GGAGGGGACTGTGTGTACCCTCAGTACGTTTGCAGATGACACCGAGCGGGGAGGTGGTGTGGATCTGCCTGAGGATAGGGAGGCCCCCTTATTCAGAGGGATCCGGATAAGCTGGATTTCTGGGCTGAGGTGAATGGGATGAGCTTCAACAGGGCCAAGTGCCGGGTCCTGCACTTTGGCCACAACAACCCCAGGCAATGCTACAGGCTTGGGGCTGAGCGGCTGGATGATTGTGAAGAGGAAAGGGGCCTGGGGATGGTGGTTGATGCTCGGCTGAATAGGAGCCAGCAGTGTGCTCAGGTGGCCAATAGGGTGGATGGTTGGACTGGCTGATCTTGTGGGTCTTGTCCAACCTTGGTGATTCTATGATTCTATGATACTCTATTGTCGTATCACTGCTTTCTGGGTATTTTCTTCTTAGGAACTTTCCATGGATCATATGTCTACCCTTGCTTCCCTCAGACCAGCTATCCCAACATCTGTGCACTTA
>NW_011133654.1:0-494 GCF_000146605.3 Meleagris gallopavo
ACCAGAGTCCAGAACGTAGCCTCTTGCTGTGAGGAAGATTTGCAATCATGACTTGCATTTCAATTAATTTTCTAGCTGCCAGTGCCTATTGGAACTGCAACAGAAATGCTGAATGCAGCGATCTGGGAACTTGGAGAAAGTGAAGAGAAGGAAGAGGAGGATCTTTCCTCCAGGAGGGTCTCTCAAGCTGCAGGTTCAGGAGCAAATCATTCCATCCATCTCCTAAGAAGTTGTTGTTCTCTCCAGCTGACAGCTGCAAGGTACATGAGCCATGTGATTTCAGGGAAGTGTTACGTTTGAGTAACAACTCAAAGTTCAATACTTTTGGTTTTTTTTCCCCAGTTTTCTCCAAACTCTCCTCGGTGGCAGAAGATGCCCAGTCCTTACTTCAAATGCTCTGTCAGCAAGTGGATGCTTCAAAGGTAACAACTTTGTCACTGTGCTCAGTGAAGAACAGTTGTTCTTTTAGTTACAGTAGGTACTTGGTGATCCGA
>NW_011133655.1:0-417 GCF_000146605.3 Meleagris gallopavo
TATTAAAAATGTTCTGGCTCCGTGTCACTTTTTCCTTAACGTGTCAGCAGGATCCTCATGCATCCCCTCCCGTGTCCCCTGCTCATGTCTGTCCCCCCATTCCTCTCCGTGTCCCTACGTATCACCTCCTCATGTGTCCCTTCCACGCTCCCCTCTACGTCACTTCTGCTGTGTGCCTTCCAGGTCGCTTCTCAGTGGCCCCATTATGGTTTCTGGTATCCCCAAAGCCACCTCAGGCACTCCAAGGGGTCTTGGTGTCCTCATGGCAGAGCTCCTGGCATCCCCATTGCTGGTTCTGGGATACTGAAAGCCACCTTGGACCCCCACAAGGGGGATTCTGGGCCCCCCCGTGGGGATCCCTGGTATCTCCAAGGCCATCGTGACCCATGTACCCGTCACCTCCTGTGCGCATCACGT
>NW_011133656.1:0-578 GCF_000146605.3 Meleagris gallopavo
GCTCTGGTGGCTGGCGACCTTGCATGTAGCAGGAGGTTGAAACCAAGAGATCAGTGTGGGCCTTCTCAACCCAGGACGCTCTATGATTCGGTGATTCTATGACCTCGGGTGCTCATGAAAATTACAGAGTGCAGGCGGATTGGAAAAAAGGGGAGGTGGAACAGGGAGGTGGGATTTGGGGGTAGGGTCCCCAGCCCCAAGCTGGGTGCACGGCTGCACCCGCACCGGGAAAGGCATTGTGACATCACAGGGCGGGGCAGGAATTCAGTCTTTACTATGTCACGCTGGCAGCCTCCCCCAGCTCAGACACTTGGGGCAGTCGCTCCGTCCTGGTGGTCACTGCTGGAGCTCTGCTCTGGGTGACAGCCACTTCGTGTGTTGAGAGTGGTCCGTGGGAGAGAACAGGATGAAGGTCAGCCTGAATCTCTTCCTGATCTTACTTGCTTTCGTGTCTCCAATTCCTGACTTTGCCAGCTGTCTCAGCTGGGCCCGGAATTGGGACAAAAAGCTAGCTCCTTCCCGAGGAGCAGCATCCCTTAGAGACCAAGTGCCAGCCCTCCAGCTGGCTCTCCCGGCTT
>NW_011133657.1:0-582 GCF_000146605.3 Meleagris gallopavo
TGGTATGCCACATAGTATGCAGATGCCACATAGTTATTTCCATCAGTGTTTTCAATTGATTATATATACCTATTGCTCCATAGAGCAAAGTGGTGAGCTTAATTAAGGCCCAGTATGTTTTTAGCATTAAGAAAGAAGAAACAGTGGCATGCAGCCCCTTGAAAGGCAGTTTCAGTAGAGAAAGCATTTTTTTTCTTTTACAGAAGCAAGATAGCAAGGCTCAAAGTTTACAAATATCCTAGAGTATTGGCAGTCCGCCTGGACTTTTCAAGGTCACGCTTTCAGACAGTACTGGTGAAACAGATAAACTTTCCCAATGAAGCTCTCCGAGAGCAGAGAGAGAGATTTGTTCAAAAAGCTAAAAAGCAACTGTTGCCCGCATTCTCCACCAAGAATGTCAACGGTTTAGGGGCTGGTTCGGTCCGGTTCCGTGACAAGAAGGGCAGAGGGATGCACGGAGCCACGCCCCCGGAAAAGGAAATAGGGGACCCTGAATAATTGAAAAACAGTGGCAACAATCTGAGGTGAAACAAGTAATTTACTAAATATAGTATCAGCAGAATATAAGGAGAGAGAGAGAGA
>NW_011133658.1:0-466 GCF_000146605.3 Meleagris gallopavo
CCTGGGCTGCATCCAAAGATGCGCAGTCAGCGGGCCAAGGGAGGAGATCCCCATCCCTCTGCTCTGCGCTGGTCAGGCCTCAGCTGCAGTGCTGCGTCCAGATGTGGAGTCCTCAGTGCAGGGAGACATGGAGCTGTGCGAGTGCATCCAGAGTACAGCCACAAACACGACCCGAAGGATGGAACCCCTCTCCTGTAAGCAAGGAGAGCTGGGCTGTTCAGCCTCCTGGAGAAGTGAAGGCTCCAAGGGAACCTGGTAACAGCCTTTACAATACCTAAAGGAAAGAACAAGGGAAAATGGAGGTGAAATCTAAGGAAAATGTCTTGTACAGTGAGGGTGCTGATGCAGTGGCACAGGTTGCCTTTCAAGGTGAGCCTGGCTCAGACTCTGAGCAACTTGATCTAGCTGTGGATGGTCAGCAGTGGGGGATCGGATCACATCGACAAACCTACCTGCATACAAGCAG
>NW_011133659.1:0-440 GCF_000146605.3 Meleagris gallopavo
AAAAAGAACTCAGCCACTCTATGGTGAGTCTGCTCTAACTTCTCCTTCCTTTGCACTGACAAGAAGAGGGATGGAAGAAAGAGAGACATGCTGTTGCATGAGGACCGCTGGGACTGAGGGGGCAGTTCAAGGCTCCAAACAGAACTTGATGGGTGGAGACAGTGGAGTTGAAAGGCTTGGAGAGGGGGGGAGGGATGCTGCTTCTCTTAAGTGCCTGTATACTAATGCGCGTAGCATGGGGAATAAACAGGAAGAGCTGGAGTTCTGCGTGCGGTTGCGAGGTCATGATCTCATTGCGATCACGGAGACGTGGTGGGACAGCTCACATGACTGGAATGTTGTCATGGAGGGCTATGTGCTTTTTAGGAAGATCGGCTGGCTCGGTGGGGTGGTGGAGTTGCTCTTATGTGAGAGAGCAGCTAGAATGTATTGAACTTCAC